>NC_089235.1:58403719-58581219 GCF_963924675.1 Phocoena phocoena
GGACCACTTTTATAAACAGTGGCAGAGAATGATTCAAGAAATTAATTAGGAACTGGTTGCTTTTAAGTCTTGTCATTCTTTGTAGCACATTTTGTTCATGAACCTTAGAAAATATCCTAATTTTTTATGATCTGGAAATACGGAAAAGCCTATCACACTATCTGCCATATTGCTCTGATGAACTGATTTATAATTATAAATGCCAAATGAAGAGAAGAAGACATCAAAACACACAGAAAGTACTAGGTAAAGCCACAGATTTAATGGGACTGAGATGTTTCAAAAAAGGATGAAAAATAAAAACTATAGCTATGTCCAAAATACATAATTGACTTTGTTAATTTATAAATTTATTAATGTTATTACATTTTAAATTATGTCTTCTCATTTTAAACATGCAGGTGTCTTATTTGAAGTGAACAATACATTCAGCCAAAACACTCTGATGTCAGTTACAATCAAAGATGAGGTAAAAAAACAAAGTTTGGGTTTCCTTCTGGCTGTGTTTAGATGACTTATTAAAATGTGCAGGTATGGGAAACCCTCCTATTGGTAGACCCACAGCTGTGCATTTCACTGCGTGCTTCGGCAACATACCAGGGAAAATTCATGATTGATGACCTGTGGAAAGATTAGAAGAAGGAAAAAAACATGCTACACTTGCTTCTCTGCAAGCAGACTGAATTTCCCTTGTTTTTAAATAACTGTTTTATCATCAAAACTGTTTGCATGTAGGCAAATTCAGCTGATTTTAGAAGTTTCTCTCTATGAGAAACCATAAAGTTAAAAAACTTAGTTTATGGAAAAATGAACCTTATTAAATTACTGTGATGTCAAAAAAATCTACAAACAATAAATGCTGAAGAGGGTGTGGAGGAAAGGGAACCCTCTTGCACTGTTGGTGGGAATGTAAATTGATACAGCCACTATGGAGAACAGTATGGAGGTTTCTTAAAAAACTAAAATTAGAACTACCATATGACCCAGCAATCCCACTACTGGGCATATACCCTGAGAAAACCATAATTCAGAAAGAGTCATGTACCACAATGTTCATTGCAGCCCTATTTACAATAGCCAGGACATGGAAGCAACCTAAGTGTGCATCAACAGATGAATGGATAAAGAAGATGTGGCACATATATACAGTGGAATATTACTCAGCCATAAAAAGAAACGAAATTGAGTTATTTGTAGTGAGATGGATGGACCTAGAGTCTGTCATACAGAAAGAAGTAAGTCAGAAAGAGGAAAACAAATACCCTATGCTAACACATATCTTAAAAAAAAAAATGGTTCTGATGAACCTAGGGGCAGGACAGGAATAAAGATGCAGATGCAGAGAATGAACTTGAGGATACGGGGAGGGAGAAGGGTAATCTGGGACGAAGTGAGAGAGCAGCATGGACATATATACACTACCAAATGTAAAACAGATAGCTAGTGGAAAGCAGCTGCATAGCACAGGGAGATCAGTTCAGTGCTTTGTGACCACCTAGAGGGGTGGGACAGGGAGGGTGGGAGGCAGATGCAAGAGGGAGGGGATATGGGGATACATGTATACATATAGCTGATTCACTTTGTTATACAGCAGAAAGTAACACAACATTGTAAAGCAATTATACTCCAATAAAGATGTTTAAAAAAAAAAGACAACAAACTGAAAAAAAAAATTACTGTGATGTTCAATGCTCCCTTTATGTTAATGCATTTTGGGGCTGGTTCAGTTGATTTAAAAAATAGGTGATACTCTTAGGAGAATTAATAAATGTGTTACAATCATAAACCAGTTTCTATTGAATAGTTTACATTACTTTCTGACTTGCATATTTTTTTGCAATAGAAAAAATATATAATTTGCTCCTACAAGGTAAGGATTTAGTTCCTCTAATTTTCCAGGTGAAACAGTCTTTAATTCCACACACCTACATTCTTTAGAATAGGTGAGGACTGCCCCAAAAGATCTTCTCTATCTTAAAGGAACAGCTTGTCTTTTTTTTCTTTTTTCTGTAGACGGCTTTTTTTTTTTTTTTAAGATTCTTACTGCCTTGTAGGATTTAAATAAGCGTGAT
Source organism: Phocoena phocoena (assembly GCF_963924675.1). Taxonomy (NCBI): domain Eukaryota; kingdom Metazoa; phylum Chordata; class Mammalia; order Artiodactyla; family Phocoenidae; genus Phocoena; species Phocoena phocoena. The sequence goes on from NC_089235.1 coordinate 58,405,792, forward strand.
TGGGCCCATTTGAAATTTTAACAAAGGATCATACTGTTTTGGAAGCACACAACTTTATCTTTACTCTGTATTTACTCTGAACTCTTTGAAAGTTGAAAACAGTGCTGCATTCTAGCCAAAGGACATTAAAATCAAGTTATATATTGAAAGGGACTAGCAAAGCTGGACTTATTAGAAAACATTCTTAGTGAAGTGCTGAAATGGGGAATGCGTTAGAGGCCAGTGTTTGCGTGAACTCATACCACTGGCAACTTACTTCTGGAAATGATTCTCTTCCAGGACATGCAAAATAATGAATGTTCACCCACCTCACTTTGGTAGAGGAGAGTTTCATTAAAGCATATTTGCGTTTACAGGACAGCTTTTATTACCCATGAATATTTATGGAGTATCATTATGAGACAAAATACTCAATAAAAATGAAACAGGGAGGAAGGAAAAAAGGGATTCTTAGAAAATTATTTGTACTGAGATTAATATCACGAAATTTTGGTAACAGAAAAACTATCGTCAGTAATAAAATTGTATCCGTAAATTGCCACTGCTAAATTACTTAAGAAATATGATATCAGCGTTTTTAAAAAGGTGAGTTGGGGGGATTCAAAAGCTCTATTTTTTGGCAGAAGGGTTAAAATTAAAAGCTCAACTGAACTTAATATTATTTCATCTGTGAAAGAACATAAAAAACAAAAATGAATTCCTGGAAGTGTGGAATAGTATCAAACGACATGAAAGATAAAATGAAGTTTGAATGTTTTTCAGGTGCTGTCTTTCTCCTAAAGCTACGCAATAGAATCAAAATTGAAATGCACAGTTTATAGAAAGTATTGCTAACATTGGGGTTTCTCCTTTCTAAAGAAATAATTTTTAGTTGGGAGGGAAATATATGGCATTTCTAAAACAGGCCTCAGAATGCTGTTTTGTGTATGCTTGAACACTCACTGAAAATAGCATTCACAATAAATTGCATTCTTGTACATGTAAGGAGAAATTTATAATGAAAATAAGTATCGTATTTGAATATCATTCCATTCCCTCCAATCTAGATAGAGGTCACTCTCTTATTTCTCCCCATGCAATTATTTTTACCCTCCTCCTTCCCCACACCCTCCTCCCACCAATATCTCCTTTTCTACTGGGCACTGGAAAGAACAAGGGAACAAAATTGTTAAGAGTTTTTTTCCATTAATTCAAATAGCGCTATTAAATATGTGGACCAATATTGTTAGGTGAAATCTTCCCACCAAGAGACAACTTCACATTAAGACATCCCTGATCAAGTGCTGATTTTATGAGACTTTCCTGGAAGTGAGAGCTAAACAAAGAAATGAAACGATGCACACAATGCACTTAGCACAGTGCACTGCACACAACAAGTGCTTGGAAAACTTTCATTATGATATGACGATGAGGATAAAATACAATGATATATAGAACAGGTAGTAACTACTGTAGTGTATCCTAACTGCAAGCAATGGTTACTTATGTTTTAATTCATAGAAAACATCACAAGCTTACACTTTAAGATCTAGGGTACCGGGCTTATAAAAAAGATTATTAACAATGAATTAGAATGAATATTTTTATTATTAGCAATGAACATTTTTGATATCTTTACGAAAATTACACTTTTAAATTTAAATTTACAGAAATTTTGTTTTCTTTTTCAAGTTAAGCATTTCATTTTGAATTTTAAGGAAAGAAAACCAACATCAATCCTCTATGAGCAAATCAAAAATGCCTTGATAATCTACTGGAAAAAAAAACCCCTAAAAATTGTGTCAAGCGGCTTAGGAAAATGTAGGAAGTATACTTCACTAGGGGAACGTGAGTGTTTTGTTTACTAGGAAAGTTAGTCTCTGAAATGTGGGTCTGATATGTTAACTAGTTCTATAAAATACATTTTAGAACCCTCAAATATAATCTGGCAGGTTAAAAACACTTTTAGCATCCTTAAAAAATCACAACAGTGAAGACATTTGTGTGGTGGAGGAATTACTGTTTTTTGTGACTTTTTTTTTAGAAGTTCTCTTGGAATCAAGTTTCCAAATGTTTCCTAAGACCCTTGTTCACGAGGAGAAAAACAATTGTCAAACCATAAAAATGAATGTTTGGGAATTGCTTACTTGTGCACCTAGCAGGGCCCACTTGTCTCAATAATTTTTCAAAACTCATGATCCATGAGACCCAGAAGTAAGCACCCTCCCTGCTTCCTATGACGAATCTTAAATGCAGAAATGAGACATCCCTGATCCTGTGATGAATCAAATGTTTGTTGTATCCACTTTATCGACTTAAAATTTAATAAGAAAATAATACCCTTTGCTAGCTACATGAAAGAAAAGGAGCATAGCAGTAATCTGGCTCAGAGAAAATTCTGTGCCTATCTCCTATAGTTCAATTATGGTAAAATCAGGTCAACATAATTCTTGAATTATCAGTCATGAATTTTCCGTTTTATTTTCCTCCTGCCATTATATTTAAAACTTCAAAAGAACAATATGGATAAACAAGGAGAAATGGACCCTTTTTTATTCTTTAGGGGAGTGAGAGATAATTTGGCAGTCCTAAGGATCAGCCAACATTTAAATTTCAGATTAAAAATATGACAATGCAGTCTTTTTAAAGAAATACAATCTTTTTTTTTTTTTTTAGTTTTTATTGGAGAAAACGATTTCTGCTTAAACATATCTAGTGTTTGTTTTCTTTGCTAATTCTTTACACATGTCCATAAATAAATAATCTTTTTTCATCTTCAATAAATTCCACATACCTGGTCTCAAATTACTAAATCAAACTGGTCAGTATGTTTTGGATAAAGTAACTAAGGCAATCCAGAAAACTGCTTCCTGGGAAACACCAGTGTGACATAGACTTTCGGTAGAAAATAACTCAAGGATCTCTAACAAAACCATATTCTAGAAAAATGGAGTAGCAGCATTGATCTTTGATTAACTTTTAGATCCAATTAGGATACTTGCCGAAATGACTATTCAGAAAATAATTTCCTTTACTTTTCCAGAGGTGCCCATCTCTTTAAAACATTTGCCACTGCAATGTGACTGCTTTTTAAACGTTGTCAGCTACTTAGAATGATGGGGCACTCTTTGTTTGTCAGTTCATTAATTTATTTAAGATGTGTGTATGGTCAGATTCATGAAGGTAATAAATCTCTTTGGTAGAGACAGATAATTACTTTAACATGGCAAGACACAATAACACAGGACTTAATACAAAGCAAGCTTAGCATATGCATGTTAGGAAACAATAGAATGTAAGTATTAATAGAAAATAAAAAACAGCTCTCAATTACATAATCATTGAAAAGAACACATTTAGAAGTTGAACATTTGATATTTTCTCCCTCTAACAAGCTTGCCTTAATGCTAGATACTTTCCCACATTAAAATTCCACTAATGCCACCGTATTCAGATCTCTAGGGAACCCTTTCTCCTCTTGAAAATATTTTGGGGTTTCACAAAAATCGTTTGCCTGTCTCACTGGATTGAACCTCAAAGACTCCTTTGACGCAAGTGTTATTTTGACCACGTGAACATGGTTTCCATTTTTTAACTAGATTAAAATATGCATGAACAAACTGCTTATTGAACTTTAATGTTGCTTTGTTGCTTTGATGGTTTACAGATTTCTGTTTCATAGATGGTTTTCCCCCATACATTCTAAAAGTGAAATGATACATTGTAATTTGAATGATAATTTTGTTTTGATGATTTAATTGATAGCAGACAGAGGGATACGATCCCTGTTTTTCCATTTATGTTTTTTCCCCTGCTGAACAGATGAGACAACTAGGAGTTTCATAAACATCTGTAAATAATTAAGGGATGTTACACTAAACTGTATTTCCTTTACCTTCACCCCGGCTTTTCTTGGGGAACTGTATGGTAATCCTGGTTTAGAAAAAGAGCACTTTCCTCTCCTCACTCAGAAATCCTTGCCCTTTCTTTTTGTCAGTTTAGGTGATGATTAAAGACAATCTGCCCACGTTAATTTTCGTGATGCCAGGGAAAGTCTTCCCACACCCTTTATTGTTATCATTCCTACAGTCTTTGCATCCACTACATCTTCAGTAGAGCATTCTAATGCAGTCTTTTTTTTCTTTTTTCAACTAGGATTTTCAAAACTGTTCCTATGTTTTTACAAACCTATTTTTAAAAAAAAACATCGTGTAAAATGCTGGGGGGAAAAATAATCAGAACGTGATTACTAATCTGCTTGCTTGATTCTCTAGCCACACCATATTTTAGAAGAGCTGTTTATCTTTGCATGGACATGTAAAAAAAGGAGAATGCCAGCTGTTCAAACCTGCTCCACCTCTGTTGCATCCAAGAAGCTATTCATTTCCGTCTATCAGCTATTAAAAAAGATTAGATTACATCCCAAATGGACTCTGACTTGACTTTCAGTGAGGAGCATTCACAATAGATGGAAAAAAAAATTAATTCAGCTACCAAAATATCTCTGTTGGCTTCAGTCCTAACAGGACTTTACAGCCCATGAGAAAGAAAAATTCTATCAGCAAACTGAAAAACAAATCAAAACACTCTCATTGAGTGCTGTTTGGTTATCCTAACACATACAAGGTCAAAGTTTGAGAAGCTACTATATATTTATTTTGACCTGCTGCCTTGCGTTGTGCAATGTTGTTTTGTATATATAGAAAGTCGTAGCCTCGGGAAGTCTTATGGCATTCCCTAGATAAACTGTTTTTCTCTAAATCCACCTTCTAAATTCCTCCCTCCACTCCTATCCCCCCGACGTGAGCACAGTTTGTATTCCTGGTAGTTGATTTGGCTTTTTCACTGAAAAGTTCAGGAAAATCATAGAAATTTTGTTAATCACTAAGAGATTTATTGGAGGTAGAAACAGAGTTGGGGTGAAATCTTAATAACTGTTTTAAAGACTTATGAGAAGTCTAGTTTTCAATTTTTACACTTTGATTGAAATATAATTTCCATATAAACTACTGTACCTAAGTAGTCAACTGGAAGAAGTTTTACAAACTGAACAAACTCTTATATCCATTACTCTGATCAAGAAACAGTGCAATGCCAGCATCCCAGAAGTACCTCTCAGGCCGGTCCCTTCTCTCTACCAATGGCGCCAACTATCCTGAATTTTACTTAACTTTGTTACAGAACTTCGTGAATTATTATAAAGTCAACACCTTCTTAATATCCACCACCCAGGTCAAAATTCTGAACTTCGCCAGCTACTCAAAAGCCCCTCCACGTACCTCATCCTAACTGTAGCTGTTCCCTCCCTTCAAATGTAACCACCATCCTGATTTTTATAGTAATCATTTCCTTGCTTTTACTTTTATGGTTTGGCACCCAAGCATGAATCCCTAGACATTATACTTTAAACTGTATTTCATTTCGATAGTTCTGATAGCTCTCAGAGCATTTTCAAACAATTATACAGAATATTGATTTGTCTTTACTTGCTATTGGCACACTTCAACATTTTCACTGCATGCTGAAAATCTTGGTATTATGAAGCTTGCAGGAGAAACAAAATGTGTTAGTCAGTGGTCTGGGGAAAGAAAGAAATCAGTAACCAGAACTCAACTCCCCTTCTGAAGAGGCCCAGGAATGAAGCAGCCAGGAGGAAAAATCAACTACCTTCACTTAACTGAGTCTCCCCCCAGGCCAAATGTGTGATTACCGATAGAGCTGCATTTTGCCTGTTTGTACCTTACCTAGTGTGTGAATGCACAGAGCGCTCCAGTCTTTAGCCCTGAGAGTTCCTTTTTCCTTGTAAAGCACATTTATTCATCACCTCATTAAAATGAAGAAAATGAACAAAGTATAAACAAGTTAGATGGGAGGACAGTAGGGGTGGTCTACTATTAAATCCTAAACCCAAAGAAGATACTGCCCCAGGAGCAGATGGGGGGAGCGGTGAGTCTTCGTGGCCACTGCAAGCCTGTCTTTCCTTTATCTTTAGTATTTTGTTCAAAAAAGGGTCCAAGACACAGGGGTGGGGTGCGGTAAGTGGAAATTGAGGAGAAAAAAAAAATCACACACATACACAAACACGTCTGTAGGAAAAACAACCCTCCCTATCAACAGTGCTTGATGTGCACAGTATTTCTTTTGGCAAAGTTTAGACATGTCTTTCTAGTTAACAAATGCATTCTGCTGTCAGCTCCTTTTAAGAATTATACTCCATGCTTCATGCCAAATAACCTCTTTAAATATTAGTAAATAACTCAAGGTATCTTAGAGAGTCTGTGCTTGAGGAATTATGCTAAAACTTGGAATAGAAATGACAGGGGGATCCCCCCTCAGATATCTGCTCCCAGGAACCGGCTGCCCCAAAGTCGGCCTCCAAACTGGTACACACCCACAACAGGGGAGAATAAAAAGGAAGTCGATTTAGTTGATTCTTTTGAGCTGTATTGTGCACAGATCCACTGTAGGCTCTTAAACAGTGAGGTTTCGTTGTCAAAATTCTCCACGGTTAATCCAAATCTGGCCATCCTAGTCATAACCATACAACTGCCATCATGGCGTTTCCTGCGTAAACAAGAATGAAGACTCCTAAGGAGATGGCTGGAAGAACTCACTGAATCTCCTTCTGTTGCCTCTGCCCACCTGGTGGGACCTTGATGGAATCCTTAGATTAATCCTGCCGCTGTGGGCATGTCTTGTGTTTCATGTGCAGCCATCGTAAACTGTGTGTATATATGTTTTCTTGGCTTTATCCCAGTCAAATTATTTTATGTCCTAGCCAAATGTCTCAGAGACCTTCTCTAGGCATGCACCGAGGCAAAAATGATTTTTCTCTCGGTTACCTTTAAAATATTCCAAATCATCCCTTCAGCAAATCACCCTTCCCATGTGGACTTTGTCCAAGAAATACAGACAGCTTTGTAGTTGAGATATTCATCAACTCAGCTTTGTGACATCAGCAGAGGCTGAGGTAATTTACAGAGGAGGGTGAGAATTAAGGAGAATGCGCTTATGATATGACAGTGTCTCAGCCTTCTTTGCAGGGGAGGTTAAGGGAATATTGACTTCAGCCCTTGATTTCCTCTAAACACAACATCGAACGAGCCTTCTAGCTATCCCCATGCCATTCAACTGAAGCAGAATTAAATATCTAAGTTTGCTGCTACTTAGTTGCATTATTCTATCACTAGAAATTAATGTTGCTAAAACAAAGCAGATCCTCTAGTTAAGCGTTTCCAATCTTCTTTCATTCTGAATTAGGGGTATAGGGCATACAGAATGTTATAAAAAAATCACTAGAAAATTACTCTCCTATAATACAGAAAGATATATAATTAGTTAATATTTAGGTAATGTGTGTCGGCGTATATACACACACATAGGTATGCATGTACCTGCATGTACACACATATATATGTATGTATGTGTATAAATACAGTCATTATTTGAGCTAGTTATGTTCCTAGAGTTGCTGATAATACTGAATTAGCGAATCCTGAGCCATTGCTCCTAGGGGAAATACGGGGTTAGATTCCTGGGACGCTCTAGTCACAACACCTTCCTCAGCCGATCAATACATAACCTTGTGTTAAGTGTGTTTCTGTTTAAAGAGAGCCTACTTAATATATGTTGTCGAGCCATTGACATTGAACTCACAGCCAATAGCACTGCAACTCACGCCTGAACGAATCTTATCTAACACGTGAATTTTCTCTGTAAGTCACACCACAGCCTTCTTGGGCTAAGGATCGCGAGACTGCAACTCTCAGCACTTTTACTCTTGGGGGTCATTTTAAACAGCAAAATCGCCAAGAAAAATAAAGCACAAAAATGTACAAAATGTGGCAGTAAGTTTAAATGACCTTAAGTGTAAAGGACCCTTGTTTACTGTGTGAGGGCTGAAAGGATAAGGCAGAAAGTGACCTTGTTAACCTCAGCTGGGAACGTATGTCTTTGGCAACTTTTTTGCTGCTCTCTGCATGTCGGTGAATGACTGTAAAGTGCATGAGTATTGATTTGGGGGCTTAAAAATAAAGTTTAGTGAGTTGGCCAATTTAAAATTACGGAATCCATGGGATTGACATGTACACTACTATATTTAAAATAGATGACCAATAAGGACCTACTGTACAGCACAGGGAACTTGGCTCAATATTCTGTAATAACTTAAATGGGAAAAGAATCTGAAAAAGAATGGATACTTGTATGGGTATAACTCAATCACTTTGCTGTACACCTGTAACTAACACATCATTGTTAATCAACTATACTCCAATATAAAATAAAAATTTAAAAAATACGGAATCCACAAATACTGAGGTTCAACTCTCTATAATAGTGTAGCGATGCTGTATCTCACATTCATATTGAAGCACCATGGCTGGCTGAACTGTCGTCCCCCTGTTGTTAAGCATTTAGGTTTTTATAAAATTTGGTATTGTAAGTGAAACTTCAGTGAATAACTTTGGGGATAAGTCTATGTCTACATCTCAAATTATTTCCTTTAATAGAATTTCCCAGAGGTGTCGTAAGTATGAAATCAAAGGGTATGACAATTCTAAAGCATTTGTAGTATGTTGTTTAAAGACTTGGCTATATTTACACTCCTGCTAGTGATGTGTAGGTGTCATTTTTCCAAAAAGCTGAGCAGCCCTTCACAATCCAGCCCCAGAAAGATCTAGATTCTCTCTCTAGAACTCGCCTCTCTCACCACCACTAGGATAACCCTACCAGGCAGCTGTACTAAACTACTCACAGGCCCGCCAATATCCCACGCGTTCTCGGTCTCCTTGTCTGTCTCCCTGGGTTTCACTGCTTTCTCCTCGGCAAGCACCCCGTTATCTTTCCCATTTCATGTCAGAGGCCGCTCCTCCACTTGTCTTCCCTGATCCTCTTTGCATTGGATCAGGGGCTTCTCCTACTTGTTCCTATAGATCCTCTCCTTGGCTCCTACCACAGTATTTACCTCAGTGCCCTGAATTAGCCTGTTGACCCAAATTTCCCCTCTTTTAGATTTTAAGCTCTTTGAAGACGAAGATTCTCATTCATCTCATATCTAAATCTTCCTCCTTATCACAATCCTTTGAGGTCTGTGTCAGATGCCACTATGACAGTCCTCTCTGGGAGCCAAACTACTATCTCACGCTCCTCTGCTTTCCTATAACGCTTCTGGATTTTAATGCAACCAAATTTGACTCTTCCCTCCTTTGAATCCCATGGCAATTTGTTTTTACCCCCATTATGCACTTGGTTTGTTAATTTACATCATATTTATTTGTACATATTATCTAATTTTCAGAATGTATGTTTGGCCAAGGATTACGTCCTACGTTTTGGTGGTTTCTCTACCTGCCAAGTACAATGTCTTGTGCATAGTCACTAATCGGTATTTGTTGGGTTGAATCTATTGAAATTGTCATGAGACTAAGTCCTTCTTTAATACCATAAAGCAGTACCCCCATAAAATCCTATTATTAGATATTATTAAGTTCATTTTACAAATTAAGACATAGAGAAAGAAAGAAATTATGGAACACAGAACTTTTGAGATAAACTCAAGAAAATTTGTCTCTGCATTTCCACACCCAAAGGGAAATATACACTGACCCGGTTAGCATGCAACTCAATTTTCTCATACCTACAAACATGCATTCATATTTACATATTTCATATTTGTCTCCAACCTTCCTGCTATTTTATAGTCCAGACAATTGTGACCTTCTACTTATGCTCCTAAAACTGTAATTTTCGAAATTCTAAATGCTTTCTTTTATGGTCTGAGATAAAGACAGCCAAAAGATAACACATGATCTTTGTTAGCCTTCCTGAACCTACTAAGAATAATATTAATAATCACAGCACTACCTTTCCCTCGTATACTACTTTATAGTGTACATACTTCCTATCATTTGATCCCCACATCCACACAATGAGGCACTTAAGGCAGGTGTTATTATCCCTGCTTTGCAGATGAGGAAGTTGAGACAATTACATGAAAGGTTAATTGATACTCAAGGTTATTCACTTGGTAAGTGGCTGAGATGTGACTCAAGTCCAAGTTGTCTAACTTGAAATTCTTTCCAGTCCATCCAAGAGTTTTCCCAAGAATGAGCAAGGGCAACAGTGAGAAGCAACAGGTAAAAAATGGGAAAAAGACAGGAGGAGAATTACAGAGTTATCGGGGTGAATTAGATTAACTGGGGAATACTTTAAGAATATTCTAAAATGTCTGTGTGTGGAAAGAGAGAGTTCAGTTTTGGAAATGATGTTTTGTGCACACCAATGAACACTGCAGAAATTTCTTGCAAATTTGTAGAGGTAGGTGTGCACCCTCAAATCTGAAATCTGGAAACTAAAATCTATAAAATCCATATGCAGGATCTATTTGAGTGTCTTATTTAAAGACTCAGAATTGCAATAGAACTCAGGTTTGCATTGGTCATTGTTAAATGTTAAAACATAAGAACAAAATATTAATGCTATTTCTTGCTCAAAATTGTCCTTAATAATTAAATATTCAAATTTGATATTTAAAAGATTCTCCTCTCAATAGCTGTCTACATCATTTTCCTCCAAAATGAAAACAATATAGATCTTTTTACTGATTATGTTTTAGTAAAAACAATTCAAGCACAATAGAAAATATAGAGAAGGTTTTAAAAAATCATCTCCAAGCTCACTGCCCTATTCACCTGCATGTTTAAACACATCCCTTTCTCTCTCTCTTTTCCTTTTTAAACAGAAATTGGATCCTCCATTCACACTATTTCGTGCTGCTTCCCCCTTCCCCTGGCTCCTTCCAGCATCCTTTCAGAGAATGCAGCTTAACGTCTGGCACCTGTATTCCTTTAGCTCTTCATATATTGAGTCACAACCAGTAGAGCCCAAAGGAAACCACATGTGTTGAATCTCTGACATGTGAATTAAACCCAAAGTGGGTTGTTATGAATATGGCTACTTTCTGATGACAAAATTGCTAGGGATTAAATTTAAAAGCACTAAGCAAACTGATAAATATAAACTCTCGTGACAGATGCTCTGAAATGTCAATTAAAAATTTCCCAGAGAAACAAAAAGGATACTCTCTTAGAATATATTAGGAAGAAAATAAATTAAAATTCCTGGTTTGTTCCTGTCAAAAGAGCCTTAAATGTCACCTAAGATATGAACTTTTATCAAAATATACAGAACTACAACTTGATTCAATACACACATCTATAAATATAAAGGCTTGTCCAATTTGTTTGAGATTCATACAGTTTATGTGAAATAATTCACTACGCCCAAGACAACCGCTATTTTTTTTGTTTCTTTCCAGACTTTAAATATTTTCAGATTATAATGATAACTCTTTAGTGACATACCTAAGAAGGCTAAGAGGGAGGCTATGGGCTAGAAGAGCATCTTAATATCAGCAGGGTTATCAAAAGGCCTTTTGCCTACTATGCCCTATGGTAAGATAAAATCAATGTCCAAGACAAAGTCTCTCATGGTATTTAAATTAAGTTGATAATTTTAATTACGGTCTATAAAGCTTTATCAACGTATCATAAAAATAAAGAGAAATTCTAGCTAATTAATGAATATTCTAAATTAAATCATTTTAATGAAATGTAATCATTGCTTTTAAGCATGAGGCATTTTCTAGTATGATATTAAAAAGTATTAATAAGAATATTACAACAATGTCTCATTCACACAACCAAGGTATTCCTAAAACAACAATAACAACAGCAAAAGCAAATAAACAAAAAAAACAGGCTTAACTGCCAGAAATTTTGGTAAAATAAGGGTGAAAATGAATGAAAACGAATGTTAAATTCCTGGGAGAGGTATTATTTAAAGGAAATAGCAAATATAATAATTTACTAAAAAGAACTTTTGAATTTGTTTCTTTTGGAAGTTTAAATTTTGAACTGTAAGATAAAGTGAGAAATATACATACAAAATGTGTAAATATTTGGGAACAACTTTTAAACAATTAATGATAGTTTAAGTAATAATTGCATTATGGTGTGTCCAAATTATCTCCAATTTTGAATTACTAAGTGTCTATGACATTTGTCCCAGCTACTGCTGAGCATTTTAACAGATGGGCCATTTTGTCACCCTGAAGAAGAAGAAACAATATCTTCCTTTGCCTTAAAGTCCAATCTTCTTTAAGGCCAAATTCCTGGATCTCTATGAAGTGGCCGGGATGGGGCAAAGCCAACTCCAGAAGAAACAGATCCTGAACCTCTTCCTTGAATAAGCTAATATGTAGCTGAGTTACGGAGCCAGAGTCAAAAACTCTCAGATTCCTGAACAGGAAAGTATTTCTTTCTCCTTTGCCATACATGGTTGCTTTGTACCAGCCACAAACACATACATAAAGTAGAACAGTATTTTTCTTAATGCCATTGTTAAAGTGAATACCTCAACAAAGCATTCAAATATGAATTTTGCCTAAAATTTTTAAAACCAAATTTGCAAATCATTTAGACAATAACATTAATTTTTCCTTATTCTCCAAGTGTCTGCACGTAACCTAGCAAGAACTTCCGTATTCTACTCTGCTGAAAGTTAATTACATGCCCATTTCCCCCACTGGTTAGTTAGCTCTTTGAGGGTGAGGTCCATGTCTTGTCATCTCTGTAGTCCCCAGAGTCCTCAGCACAATTTCTCCTACACAGCACATACCTGAATTGACCTCTCAGCAGAATTCAACACTTTGGATCAATTTTTTCCTCCAAACTCTCTTTTCTGTGGGCTCCCCTCTTGGTTTTCTATGACTCAGACTACTGCTTCTCAGTTTCTTCTTCTTGCTCCTCTCCGTCTGACTTTTAGGTAGTGGGGTTTCTCAGAGCTCTGTCCTGTAACTTCTTTCCTGCTCATTCTATACAAAATCTCCTTAAGCAATCTCATATACTCACATGGTTTCAATTACCATCCATAAAAGCAAATCTGAAATTTATATCTCCAGCTCAGACCTCTTTTCTGAACCCCAGATCATGTTTTCAAATGCTTACTTGTCATCGACAATTGAGTGTCTCACAGGCACCTTAAAAGCAGCATGCTCAAAGTAAGCTCATCTGACTTTCCCTGAATTTGTCCTCCTGGTCTTGTTTCCTCAAAAATCCACCATCTTCCTAGTTGCCCAAGGCAGAAATCTAAAAGAGTCTATCTCTGTCCACATAGCTAAGCTAATAGCCACGTCCTACTCGTTGATATTCTAATTATCTAAAATCCACGGCCATCTCTCAATCGCCACAGCCATGCTCCTAGCCCACGTTATTGCTTAGACTACTACAATAACCTTATGATAGTCTCTCTGTTTCTTTCTTGCCTTCCATCAAATTGTTCTCCACACTCCATCCTGAGATTGGTTTTTCCTGTTTAACACCTTTCTCTGGCTTCCCATTGCACTTGGGATAAAATACAAAGCCCATACCACGGCCCCTAAGATCCTGCACCATGAACCTCCTGACTAGCTCTTGGAGACTTTACCTTATACTGTTCTCCCATCTGCTCGTCCTACGCCTCAAACGTCCAACATCTCTCAGGATTGAGGACCTTCAACCCATGATCGGCTTCTTGTCTAAAATGCTCTGTCTGTTCCCTCTCTTCTTCTTCCAACCTAACATTAACTCTTACCCATTCTCCACTTCTTAGCTTACGTGTCACTTCCTCATGAGAATTTTTTCTCTTTGCCTCTCAGATCAGAAAGAGCTGTTATATAAACTCTCATTTCAATTTTCCTTTGTCTTTCATAATCTTCTCCATGCCCTCTTATCTTTTATAACATTCATCACATGTGCACACCTATCTGATGTGGAACTCCGCATGTTAGACTGTAAGCTCCATGCAGATGGAGGCCATCTAAGGTCTTCTTCATTAATGTGTTCTGTGTGTCCAACACAATGACTGATACATAGTAGGGACTCAAAAACTTTTTGCAGGACAAACAAAGGAACAAATGCATGAACAAAAGCTCTTCAAGAAATATTTATTGGATGAACAGTTTGGTGTCCCGCTATGTATTAAACAACTCAGTTTTAAGTGCAGAACCAAGGAAATGATCAATTATATTTTATTCTTATTCTTGTTTCTACAAAGGATTGAATGTGACTACTTCAGTAATATTAAGTCCAGATTCAATAACATAATTCATATGCTTAAGAGAAAGTGGAATTTTTCAACAAACGCGAAGATAGCCTAACTTGCTCATTACTGGTGGACAAATACTTGCAAAGAAGAGATTTATTATTGCAGAAATGACTTCATTATCTTCAACTGTTCAGATGAAAGAAATCATCTGTTCAGATTTAAAAAGGCACATTAGAAACATACATTTCGCTCTATTCTAAATATATTAAGAGGAATTGCTTTAAGTAACTCAGGGGAAAAAATCTGGTTTACTTCCTTGCTTTTGCTGAAACATTAAATATTAAATTTTCAGAAAATAATATATTTTCTATTGTATTTAGTCATGTATGCATAGATAAAATCTATTACATCTATCAACCAAAAACTTAATGTGGCAGAGAAAAATTATATTATGTGAACTGATTTGTCTATGTATTTTCTTCATCTTTATTTAAAATGATTAGAATTTAGTTATTTTTCTCAGATTATAAGCATACATGTAATTTCCAAATAATTGAATTCTTACTCAGAAGGAAGGCCAGAATAGCTTATTTATTTCTCCAATGTGAAGAGGAAAATGATAATGTGATCAGCCTGTTTTTTAGTAAATGTCACTTCTCAACTATTATATGGAAAATTTTCACTTTCTGAAATCATGGAAACTTTTATTTAAAAATTGTTGAATCTGACTCATTTAAGGCCTAAATATATATAAGGTAAATAGAAATCAAGCTAAATTTATCTCTTTGGTAGCTAAAGGTCTATATTGGGAAGTGTGCTCTATAATAAGTAAACATCAGACTAGGAAGGTTAGGGTTTAAAGAGTTTTATTGCAAAAACCTTCACTTTTAATTTTTATATTTTCCATTTGTATTTTTTCATAGATGTTTGAAGCACTTAAATTTTGTTTTGGGGCATGACCACTGACTGACGACAAGCTTTTTAAAAATTTACTTTTATTATTTATTTATTCATTCATTCATTCATTATTTACTGTCATGAAGAATATAAATGGAAAGGAACTAGAGTCATAAATAATAGCCACACGTAAACTTTAAGCAACAAAAAGTAAGTCCACCTCACACACACACTTTATAAAGCTAGTTCTGCTTTTCAAAATTGGGCACCAGCACATTTCCGAGACAATTAAAAACAAAAGGTCAGTTTGAAAGCTTTGGCACGGAAGATTGATCCTTGCTAGTACTACCAAAGGCCAGTAAGTTCCCGGTGGCAGAATTCAGACTTAAAGCTATGCAAAGTTCTACAGGGACTTAATATTTAACATCATTAACTTGAGTGAAATATCAATACTATGATACAGTGGATAATTTTCAATTTTCTTTTTATACAATATATTCAAATATTATTATATCCTCAGTTCCTCTTCCTTTTAACTTTAGGTAGTAAATCAAGAGAGGCATTTCAGTTTACTTATTGGAAACTACTTCAGCTCCTACTCACCAACAGATTAGAACAGGTTAAACAGGTATTTTATAGAAGTATTAAAATGATAAAGCCAAATATCACTCAGTTTAACTGCCAAAAGCAGAATGTAGCTTCACATAATGATTGGGGAAGGTGTATTAGTCACGTCAGGCGATGGGGTAGCTCTGTCGGTATGACTCAGAAGGTATTACACATCTACATCACCATGTACATATAGGTTATATTTTAGAAGCAAATCTTTCCTTTGATAATAATTTATTTATGTAACATATCTACTTTCATAAGCATTGAAGGAGGAGTTTCTGAAAAAGGGATCACAGAATTTGCCTCTAGTGAAAATATGCAACATTTCTGTGTCAGGAGCCCTTGTCTGCCTTTGGTATCTTGTCACTGCCCTCCTAAAAAGATCTTACCTGAGTCATAAAAGCAAAAATTTTCATAGGTATAATCTACCTTAGTGGCAACCTGGTCCAAATCTCTCATTTTACAGATGAATATGTGAGCATCAGAAAGACTCAGTGAGTGGATTCAGGCCGTTGAATGAGTTTTGTTTCTGTTTTAATTAATTGATTGATTGATTGAATATAGTTGACTTACAATATTATATTAGTTTCAGGTGTATGACATAGGTGTATGACATCAATACTGTTATTGATTACACTCCACACAAAGTTATTATAAAATATTGGCTATATTCGCTGTGCTGTACGTTACATTCTTGTATCTTATTTATTTTATACACAGTAGTTTCTACTTCTTAACCGCTTTTCCCTATCTTGCTCCTCCCCAAAACCTCTTCCCACTGAAGCACTAGTTTGTCCTCTGTATCTGTGAGTCTGCCATTTGCCACAACATGGATGGAACTGGAGGGTATTATGTTTAGGGAGATAAGTCAGACAGAGGAAGACAAATACTGTATGTTTTCACTTATATGTGGAATTTAAAATATAAGACAAAGCAATGTTTGTAACAAAATAGGAATAGACTCATTGAAGGTGTTTGCAGAAATAGGACTTGAACTTCTGATTCCCCAAATAGGTCTCTATCACCTGTAACAGTTGTCTCTAGACTTATTTTCATGATATTTCAAACAGACATTTTTAAAGAATCAATATACATTTGCCAAAATTTATTTTGTCACGGGAGACATTAAAAACACATCCACCAACAATATTACTAATATTTGATAGAAGAGATGACTTTTTGACACACAAAAGAGGAAAAACAGACAATCAAAATAAAAAGATGCATTCTAACTTAAATAAATTTTACTTTATGGAAATCTCACTACATTTTCTTTGTTCTGCTCATTTTGTTGGAGGCCAGCAAACCCTTCACCATCAATCAGTATTCACCTTTACTATTGTGTCCTCATTTGTAAGCTCTCTGCATTTCACACAAGGAGAGAATTCCCTCGTGAGAATAAACTTCAACACTGGGTTAGAATGATTGTAAGATTGAGGGGTTTTTTCAACTCCTTCTCTTTGTTCTTCTTCAACTCCGAAGAGCTTATCTCAGTGACATTCCATGCTTATTTCAGAATGAGAACACCTTTCTTGGCTTAAAAAATTTTGTGAAAGGTTAGGGTACCTCAGGGCAACCACTAACCACATGTAGTTATTACACAATTCAAACATGGCTAGTCCAGGGCTTCCCCGGTGGCTCAGTAGTTGAGAGTCCGCCTGCCGATGCAGGGGACACGGGTTCGTGCCCTGGTCTGGGAGGATCCCACATGCCGCAGAGCGGCTGGGCCCGTGAGCCATGGCCACTGAGCCTGTGTGTCCGGAGCCTGTGCTCCGTAACGGGAGAGGTCACAACAGGCAGAGGCCCGCGTACCTCAAAAAAAAAAAAAAAAAGAAAAAGAAAAAACATGGCTAGTCCAAACTAAGATGTGCTGAACATGTAAAATAGATACCGGATTTTGTACAAAATAGAACACAGAATATACATAAATAATGTCTAAATTGATTACTTGTTGAAATGATGATAGTTCAAACATATTAGAGTAAATGAAATATATTATTAAAACGAATTTTGCCTGTTTATTTTTACTTTTTTAATGTGGGTACAAGAAAATTTTAAAATGACATGCATTTTAAAATCACATCTTGGCTCCCATGACGTTTCTGTTGGACAGCGCTGGTCTGCATTGAACGAATACTGTGGCCAGAGTTCTCAGGTTCCCCATTTCCTCTCTAGCTCCCCCTGTTGCTGTCCTCAGAGGTCACGTGGCTTTGTCTCCTTTCTCCCAGAATGACCCCAACCTAACAGCAGAATGTACATTCCATATCTGATGAGACAATAATTCAGGAGACAACACTCACTAAACCATGGGTGTCACTCCTAGAACTATTCTTACTCCTTGGTGAATTATTTTAGGCAAGCGTAGGTTCTGCCTCTCCTGTAAGATCTAAAGGGATAAAGCAGAGAGAAGCACTAAGTTCTCTGAAATGCCAGGAGCATCTAAATAAACTCAGCTGCTTATCCATATAGGCTCCTAAAGTAGATTCTGTCTACCCTGTAGAGTACCAATAGGAAGAGTACCTCTATCCCGGAAGCCTTTATTACACCGTCCACATCAGTAAACAGAACACACAGGCAGAAACATTCGGAAAAAGCGAATATAAAAAGAACGTGAATCCAAAAACATTTGAAGTGCTTAACAACATTAACACTGTTTCTTCCATTTTCCTACATTAGAGACATTGTCTGTGACAGCAAATTGAGGGATTTTCCCTGTAATTTGAGAGTGACGACAGAAACTGTTGCTTTCTCTAAATCTTGATAAACTCAACCTTTTTTCAATTAGTGGAACCTATTGACATAAATGTACAACAGTAGATGTAGACTTTTTTTTCTCAACATATAATTCCATTTGCTGGTTGCGTCATAGGCTGTAGTTCTATAGGTTGAATGGCTGGTTTATGCATCACAGAATTATTCAGCACAGTTTTTGATGATAATCTTGCCATACCTTCCAGGTATACTGCAGCTGAATACAAAGTGAGACTGTCTGAGTACATTGTTTAAAATGTCTCCAGTGACTCACTGGTCCATGGCCTCTGTCCAATGAAACTGGTAATCTCCAAGTAGGCAAGGCCATGTTTTTGTATTATTTTCTGAAAAGCTTCAGAGACATGACTGTTGCAATGAGTTTTACATAATGGATAAAGAAAGTCCAGGCTGTCATTATTCCACACCTAGATTATTATTGGTTCTATCCTGTCCCTTTCCAAACTTAATCCATCCTGTATATGGCTGCCAGAGGAATCTTCTGCTATTTCTCCTTTTCATCATATCAAAACCTACAGCATATCATAACTTATAAGGACTAGCACATCTGGTGTAAGCTCTATTTGACACCAGAGTCTTTCATATATAAGCCCTTTACCCATATACAATCTCATTTCCTGTAACTGGAACCTCTTCCTATTTTAGTCACTCTTTATGTTCCTGAACATTCTAGATCCATGTGTCTGTTCTTGCACTTCCCACTGTCAGATTTCCCATCACCCCTGCTCATTGGCTATCTAAGTTCTATGTTGAAGGTTCTTTTTTCATGACTCTTACGTCTCCCAAAGATCTCTTTAATTCTCTAATTGAATGTACTACTAAATTATATACACCCTTGAAATCTTCCCTCTTTGTTCCCCCATCTGTTAGTTTTTCCTCCCTGGTTGGATTGTAAATTCCCCGATATTGCACATCAAACTCAGCACAGTTTTAGACCTGTATATTATACCATGTTTAAGAGCAAGTATGTGTGTTCCCAGAGACCTGTTTCTGAAATTCTAGCTCTAAAACTTACCTAGACTCTGTAAGGCACACTTTTGTTGTCTGTAAAATAGTGATAATAGAACTTATTCATGACGTCTGTTGGGTTAAATGAGATGTCCATGACAGGTTTCCTATCTTTCTCCAAGAGAAGTTTTTGATAGAGGAGGAAGAAGCAGAGTGTATGGGGATACTGGGCAAGCTGTATAGAATAAAATGAGTATACTATAGAGGGGAAACTGGGTACAGAAACAAAAATGATGGGTGTGGATAGCAAATTCATTTTGCAGAGGCCTAGCTTTCATTATACCTATTTCATTACAAATATCCTTTAGTGTAAGGTCACTGGCATTTAGCTATGTTATGTACCTTAAAAACATCTAAAGTTATCATTTGTCTGTTTAAAAACCTCGTAAGACTCCCTATTGCCTCTAAGATAAAAGTGAAATTCATTAGCTCTACATGACCTACACACTTCTCTAGCTTTATTTCCCATTTCTCACCTACGTTGTACTTTGTGCTCTTGCTGAATACAGCTATCTTTTCCTGAAGATACTATGTTTGAGTCTGCATTCTCCTTCTGCATGGAATACATTTATTTCTTCCTCTCTTTCCTTCACTCTGTTCTTAGGAATACCCAACCAATCCTTCAAGTTCTGACTCGGTCACATATCCTCCAAAGATACAACTTTCCCATGATGGTCTCGGGAGTACCATATACGTCTTAATGTAAAGTGAGTTTCCTTCTCAAAATCATCTTTCAAAAAAAGGAGGGGCACCTTAATTCTTTTAAAAGTATTTTCTATTATGGGAAATTCTTTGCATTTCTATTTTGAATAACAATTTATTTGGGGAAAGTCATATTAAGCAGAAATAACTGCTATTTTTTTTTTTAAAGATGTGGACCATTTTTTTTTAAGTCTTTATTGAATGTGTTACAATATTGTTTCTGTTTTATGTTTTGGTTTTTTGGTCCCGAGACATGTGGGATCTTAGCTCCCCGACCAGGGATCGAACCCACAGCCCCTGCATTGTAAAGTTAAGCCTTAACCACTGGACCGCCAGGGAAATCCCACTGCTATTTGTTCTTAGAGACGCCCCTGATGAAACTGGGTAATAAAAGCTGGCAAATACATTTACACAGATTTTAAAATTATTTTTTCCTGTGTGATATCATACCTGAAAAATTATATTATTGAAAATAAGTCATTTAACAGTCACTTAAAATATAGTATAGGAAGTGGTTATAATGTGGAGATCCCAAAAATATTATTTGTAAAGGATAAATATTTTTTAAGTGATTCCAGTGTTTATTTACACAGGCACTTGAAACTTCGGATAAAATTTTCAGTGATGACACCAAGATTAAACAAATGCTATACCTCTAATAATTTAGACACAATGAAGATGGCAAGCTCCCAAAAAAACAGTTTGATGGGTCAAGGAGCAGCTCTAGTGATGATAAAGAAATTGATGTCAAAGGCTAGGAGGAGTTTGAAAAAAATGCTTCATGGAATATGTGAATGGTATAAAAACAGAATTGCTAAGTTGATATCTTATTTTAAATAGATTTTATAATCTGGTCAACAAATTAAATAGTGGAAATTGTTCTTAACTAGTTCATCATCATCCTAAAATGTTATTAATTCCAGTTGGTCAAAAACGTTGTTTAGTTATTTTCTTTCTTTTTTTCCTTCTTATTGTGAAAATGGGGGAAATCACCTTACACTTCGGACACTGCATATTGGAGCAGGCACGGTATTTCCTCCCTCCCCTGTGCTCTCCTGGCAGTGAGTCGATTCCATTGTATTATAATTACTTGTCTGTCTCCTTTCTGGACTGTGAATGCCTTCGGCACATGGTCAATTCCTTATGATCTTTCTGTCCTGAATATCTAAGCCAAAGCCTGGTTCAGACATTTTTTCACAGGAAGTGAAAATAAGTCAATTCTTAAAGAAATGGTTAATTAATACTAGTACCATAATAAAATGCTAGCTTTTATTTCAATCTTTTGTTAAAATGCTGTAAATAACTGTGCAACCTAAAAGAAACTAAACCTAACTTTTATCTTGACCATTTGAAATTAGTGCTCAGGAAAAGTCTTTTTTTTTTTCTTAACATCTTTATTGGAGTATGATTGCTTTACCATGGTGTGTTAGTTTTTGCTGTATAACAAAGTGAATTAGCTATACATAAACATATATTCCTGGATCTCCTGCCTCTTGCGTCTCCCTCCCACCCTCCCTATCCCACCCCTCTAGGTGGTCACAAAACACCAAGCTGATCTCCCTGTGCTTTGTGGCTGCTTCCCACTAGCTATTTTACATTTGATAGTGTATATATGTCCATGCCACTCTCTCACTTTGTCACAGCTTACCCTTCCCCTTCCCCATGTCCTCAAGTCCATTCTCTAGTAGGTCTGTGTCTTTATTCCCATCTTGCCCCTCGGTTCTTCATGACCATTTTTTTTTCTTAGATTCCATATATATGTGTTAGCACATGGTATCTGTTTTTCTCTTTCTGACTTACCTCACTCTGTATGACAGACTCTAGGTCCATCCACCTCACTACAAATAACTCAATTTCGTTTCTTTTTATGGCTGAGTAATATTCCATTGTATATATGTGCCACATCTTCTTTATCCATTCATCTGTCGATGGACACTTAGGTTGCTTCCATGTCCTGGCTATTGTAAATAGGGCTGCAATGAACATTGTGGTACATGACTCTTTTTGAGTTATGGTTTTCTCAGGATATATGCCCAGTAGTGGATTGCTGGGTCATATGGTAGTTCTATTTTTAGTTTTTTAATGAACCTCCATACTGTTCAGGAAAAGTCTTCTGAATGAATAAGTGAATGTGTGAATTATTCCTTTCTAAATAACTTTACATATGTATATATCTTTCATTATAAAACACACTCTATTTTATATTTTAACATTCAAGAACTAGGGTATGTCTTACAGCCTATACGACATAAAAGGATAGCATTGTCTCACAATTTAAGTGGTAACCCCTTCTTCTTTTTTCTTTATGGTACATAAAAAGGGGTATTTCTAACAAAAAGGTGACTGCCAACAGAGAAGAAAAGTTAGGACTTATTAATCACTTTCTATGTGTAAGGCATGACAACCTTGTTCAGTAAATAATCTAATCATTATTTTATAGATGAGCTCCCCAAGGCATAAGAGGTTAAGTAACATGATGTTAAGATCACAGCTGGCACCACACGCTCTACCTTTTGGGGGGAAAATTGTTTGACCTTTGAAAGGGGAGTGAAGAAATTATGAGAGCTTTTACTTCACTTCTTCAGATTTATGCTATGGCTTAAAATGTATCATTTATAGTACTTGTTAATCACCATACCTGAATGTATCATAACAATTCAACTATAATAGTGATTATACTTAAGAAACTGCATTGAGGAAGCTATTCAAGCTATTTGTGTCACTTGGTTAAATAAAGCATGTACTTCTAAATTTTATTTTATTTTCATTAGAAAAGTAAAAAAAAAAAAAAAGACATATGCCTGCTGGGTACTGGAGAGAATTACTATGATAGGCATGGCTTGCCTCCCTGACTTAACCCAGTTTTCAAAATAACTCTATTGCTATGAATTTAAACATTGAAGTCAGTACAATATCCCTCACCCATGCTATTGTCTCAAAGCTGCCATCAGATGTCCTTTTTCCCCATAGAACAGAAACAACAGCAACACATACTAAGTGTATATTTTTAGACATCTTACTTTGTTTGAAGGTGAAGCGAGGAGATTCTGTAATGACAGAAATGTTAAAGTTTCTTCAGAATGCTTTATGTATGTGCATGTATCAATACATAGGTATATGTGAGTGCTCACATACACACATATTTCTTTAATTCAATAAATATTCACTGAGCAGTACTACTACAAGGCAGGCACTATGTAGGTCTACGTTTTTTAGTGTGGAGTAAAATAGGCAAAGTCCTTGCCTCCAGAGAGCCCTTTGTCTAGTGGGAAAAAAGAAAACTACATTTAAAAAACATAATTTAAATTATAGAAAAAAGAAAAAAGAGATAGAAAAGAAATGGATATTAAATATAAAATATGAGAAATCTCCCCTCTCCTCATGTTGTAAGAATTTGAAATGTCCTTTGAATTAAACCAAATCCAAGCATGATGATGGTGCTTGTGTTCATTAGAAGCAAACCAAGGTAAACCAAGTGGGAGTCCCTTAGGATGCAATTAGAGAGGTAAGAGACATTTAAACCTTCCATCAGGGTGAGCATGAAGTAATCCCAGAGAGGGAGGACAGAGTTTTAATTTAATAAGCAGAAATATAATCAATAGAATAGATTGGGAGATAGACACAGTGATCAGAAACGGCAAGAAGCATTACTAAGTGCTGTTGGGGAAGAAAACTACCTTGGTTAAGGGAACTTGAGGATTACAGTTTCCTCACCAAGGAATAGCATAAGGTGAGAAAATTTAAAGCTGCCTTAGCTGAGAGGATTTAAAAAAATTTTTATTGGAGTATAGTTGATTTACAATGTTGTGTTAGTTTCAGGTGTACAGCAAAGTACACATATACGTATATCCACTCCTTTTTCGGTTCTTTTCCCATATAGGCCATTATAGAGTATTGAGTAGCATTCCCTGTGCTCTACAGTAGGTGCTTATTAGTTGTCTATTTTATATATAATAGTGTGTGTATGTCAATCCCAATCTTCCAATTTATCCCTCCCCCCTTACCCCCTGGTAACCATAAGTTTATTTTCTACATCTGAAACTCTATTCTGTTTTGTAGATAAGTCTATTTGTATGCCCCCCTTTTTTTTAGATTCCACATATAAGTGATATCATATGATATTTGTCTTTCTCACTTCACACAGTACAGCCATTATGGAGAACAGTATGGAGGTTTCTTAAAAAACTAAAAACAGAGCTACCATATGATCCAGCAATCCCACTCCTGGGCATATACCCTGAGAAAACCATAATTCACAAAGATACATGCACCCCAATGTTCATTGCAGCAATATTTACAATAGCCAGGACATGGAAGCAACGTAAATGTCCATCAACAGATGAATGGATAAAGGAGATGTGGTATATATATATATATATATATATATATATATATATATATATATGATGGAATATTACTCAGCCATAAAAAAGAATGACATAAAGCCACTTGCAGCAACATGGATAGACTGAAAGGAGTTTTTTAAGTTCACATAACTCTCTTTATTCCACAGCCATCTGATCCTTGGCTGCCCTGAGACAGTGCTTCTCAATGGGAACTATTCACCCCCCAGGAGATACTTGACAGTGGTAGGAGACAGTTTTGGATGTCACAACTGAAGCAAGGGTGATTTTGCTGTCCCAATGCCCAGGACAGCCCCCTCATGACAAAGAATTATCTTGCCCCAAATGTCAATAGTGCAGAAGTTGAGAAATCCTGCTTTATTGTAGAAAGAACTCTCAGCAACAACAGAGAGGTAGAGATAGAGCTAGAAATGATAGAGATTGAGGTAGAGATAAATAGATTGATAGACAGAAAGATAGACAGTTAGATAGATAGATAGATAGACAGAGACTATGCTATGCTTTTGAGGTACAACTGCTTCTGGAGGGAGTTCTCTAGGAGCTGAGAATGCTCCCTGTCTGAAAGCCAGCAAGAAGGCAAGAACCTCAGTCCTACAACCTCCAGGAATTAAATTCTGCCAACAAGAATGAGCTTGGAAGCAGATTTTTGCCAGAATCTACAAAAAAGAACTCAACTTGACTGACACCTGATTGCAACTGTGTGATACTCTAAGTGGAGAACCCAGCTACAGCAGGCCATATTTCTGATCCACAAAAATGTAAGCTAATAAATGGGCATTTTTTCAAGTCACTAGGTGTGTGGTAGGTTGTTACACATCAATAAAAAACTAATACAACACACGAAGAACAGATATCATAGTCTGGCACATTCCAATACACCCAGTTAGATTGCAAGCTGCCTTTGGGCAGGACTCAAGCTTGTGGTGTTCATTATTACATTCCTCAGCATCCACATGGTATCAGGAACATGGCAGCCTTCAATAAATATTTGTGGACTCACTCATTTGTCTTGGCTTCATAGTTTTTCTTCATTGTCAAGGAACACATTGGAATTTTGTGTACACAGACATAACTATATTTACACAATCTGTGAATTTGCTTAATGTGAACCTCAGTCAAAGAGTTGAATCTGTGTTGATTATACCTGTAAACATAGTTTTCTTATCTGACAAGGTAGGTTAAAAACCCTGAAAAGAATAAACTAACCATGGTAAAAGCCCCTTTGTAGAGGAACTGACCAGCTGGTCCATTGTCCTTAAACACATAAATTTATATTTCTGGGTAAAGGTGATGGTGCATGTTATGGGTCACCTTGACTGGGCACAGTGTCCAA
Source organism: Phocoena phocoena (assembly GCF_963924675.1). Classification (NCBI taxonomy): domain Eukaryota; kingdom Metazoa; phylum Chordata; class Mammalia; order Artiodactyla; family Phocoenidae; genus Phocoena; species Phocoena phocoena. The sequence goes on from NC_089235.1 coordinate 58,431,541, forward strand.
CTATTTGTTCAAACATTATTCTGGATTTTTTTGTGAGGGTGGTTTCAGGTGAGATTTACATTTAAATAGATGACTTTTGAGTAAAGCAGATTGCCCTGCATAATGTGGATGGGACTTATCTAATCACTTGAAGTCCTGAATAGAACAAAGTCCACCTACTTAAAGTCTTAATTGAGTGCACTAGATTACATGACTATTATGAGTTTCTAAGGGTTCTATTACTTAAAATCATAAGAAAGATACTTGATAAAAATACATATAATCCTTTCCCAAATCCAAACTATGGTTTCCCTCATATAAAATACTAGCACATGCTAATTTATTTCTGTAAAATCTTACTGCAATTGTGAAATGTACAGTTCCATTATATGTGAGTTGCAAGTGACTCCTTGGTCAGGCTCATTAGAAAAAGTCAGATTTGAAAAGATGAATTGAAAGGGAAGAGATTCCAGAAAGCAGAAGGGAAATAGAATTTTCTTTTTCAATGGCTCATAGAGAGAAACAAATGAAGATAAAATGAAGTTAACCTGACTATGCAATCATTGTCTGGTGTTGGAAGAGGTTGAAAATTGAGACTGTTTAAGAAGGACAGACTGTATGACCTTTGGCATTCTGTCACCCATGTGTGGAATGAGGCCATTTAAAGCTCTCCTTTCAGGAAAGAGATGGGAAACTTCCAATTTAGTAATATTTAATAGAATAAAAACAACTGACTGATGTTGTTTTTATCCTATTATCTTGGGAAGAAAATAGGACAGGACTCAGTTGATAGGAACCAATAACTCTGATCCATTAAATTTAAAGTTTTGAATATTAAATACAGAATACTATTACTACTACAATGACTATGACTACTATTTAATAGTTGTTGAGGATTTCCCATGTGTCCGGCATTGCTCTGTATACTTTAGGTGTAATTATTATTCCTCATGAATAATCCTATGAAGTAAGTACTATCTTTATACCCATTTTATAGAATAGGCAACTAAGGCAGAGAAAAGTCAAGTAACTTGTTCAAAACTAGCATATGTGGGGGTTGGAGCCAGGGTTTAATCCAGACACTCTAATTTCAGAGTCCATGCCCTTAATCACTAGCACTTATGTCTCTTAAAATGAAAATTATTCACTACAAATCAGAATAAATTCACCAATGTATTTTAAAACTATAATATCCTTGTTAATAAATAAGAACTTGTCAATAGAATATCAGGTTAAACTGACTGAAACATACAATTTGTAGGTCAAATTACCAAATACTGATAATCTCATATAGTTCAATGTGCTTCAAATCCATTGCTATTAACCTAGTAATTGCAACATTTCATTGATCTCTTTAATATTCTACCTTTATTATTTAATTTTAATTAGAAATTCAAAAAGGCATCATATGTCTTTTCATGATCTTGGCCCTATTAATCCTATTAAAAAAAATTAGATCTTAACATCCTGCATCACAATCTTTCAGAAAATTAACACCAGTAGTAAGGGAAAATTAATAGTATTTATTGTCATATTGAACTTGGAAATCATTAAAAATATTAAACATCTCATCTACCAAGGAAATAATGAGTATCTATTAAAATTACTAGCAATAAATGAGTTTATTCTTAATTAATTCTGCTTTAGCAGACCATCGAATTCAGAATACAACCCAGAAGTAGCACCTTTATAAGAGAATCTTTCTTGGAAAGGTATTGGAAACATTTTTAGCAGCAAATATAATGTACCTTCAGTAGACATAATCATCCACCACATTAAACTCAAACTTTGGGGCTCTGTCACACAATGGATAGTGCATTGAACTTCTAAACTCAAACTTCGGGGTACTTTACAATCTTGTTTTCCCTATAAATGTATTTATTACATTTCTTCTTTAATCTCCCCACCTGGAATGTTCCCTTTATAATTTTTTTTTATGCTTGCAGCTATCTCTTCACCTTGGTGCCTGTCAAAATTCTATTTTCTGTTAAGTTCTGTCTCATATATCTTTATGTTATAAAGCATCTCCTAAGACCTATTTCTGAGAAATGAACTCTCCTTTGAGTTCGCATAGTCTTTTTCCTTTGAGTTCGCATAGTCTTTTGTTTGCACTTTTGTTGTAATTATTACATTTTCCCTCTTACTTTGTGTTCATGTTTCCCCCCCATGTTAGTTCTTTCCTCTGTATCTGTCCTATTGATTAAATCTCTTAAACACATAATCCATCTTTCCTCTCTCCTGTGGTCTCTCATTTAGATTATAATTACTATAGGTTTAAACTGATTTCTTGGTCTATCTTCTATCAGTTAGGATGCTTTCAGCTATGGTAGCAAAACCTCTCACTCAAACTGGTTTTAATAATAAGTACATTTATCATCTCACATAAACAATTCTAGAGATAGAATGAGCTCCATCAGAGAGTATCAGGGTATGAGTTTCATCAGGGCTCAAGGCTATTGTCGTGGACCCAGGTTCCTTCCATCTCTTGATTCTGCCAGATTCAGTGTTTCAGCTTTGCTCTCATGCATGTTTCCTTCACCTTTGCAAGATGGCTGCCCACAGGTCCGTGTGTCACATCCAGACTCAAAAATGCCCAGAGGAGGAAGAAAAAAGTTGCCTCCCTTTGTCTTGTTTTTAGGAGTGAAGAAACTACACTGAGAAGACCTCTCCCAGAGAGGGTGTTCCTTATAGATTTTTCATCCCCTTCTACAGACTTTTGATATCACTTGAAGTTCAATGGAAAGGGTTGTATTAGAGAATTGGCTATAGGGAGACTGTTATGGAATCATTCCTAAATTTAATAGAAATCTGTAATCTAGGGAAGAGATGATTTTTTGGGACTAGGAGGCAGGCAGTGGAGATGGATTTAAGCAGATGAATTATAAGTATATTTCATGTGTAGAAACAAAAGGAATTGGGTGTAGGAAAGGGAGGCTTCAGGGCAGACCACTGGCATGAGTATTTTGGGGAATGGGGGTGTCACTTATGGAGAAGGTTAACACTAGAGGAAAGGCCTTTGGGGGAGAGAAACGTTGAAGATCAAACAGTTGGTTTTTAAACATGTTACATTTGAAATATGCAAGTAGATATTTCAAGTAGGCTGTCACTTATAACCAGACTGAAGTTACAAAGAGAAATGCAGGCTGGAAATACGAATGTGGCGTTGCTCTTTTACAGATGTATTCAAAGACATGGGAGCAGATAAAAGTACCTAAGATGTACGTGGAGAGTGAGGATAAACAACAGCGAAAGCTGAGGCCTATTGAGCACCAGATAGAGAAGAAGGAGCTGACAAAGGAAAGTGAGAGGAGTGGCCAGAGAATTAGGGGGAACATCAGCAGAGAATCATGTCACAAATGTCAAGAGAAAAGAGTGTTTCACAGAGGAATTGCTCAACAGTAGAAAGAAAGAAAGATAAGAAGGAAGGAAGGAAGGAAGGAAGGAAAGGAGGGATGGAGGAAGGGAGGGAGGGAGAAAGGAAGGAAGAAAAGAATGGTGATTAACTCCTACTAAAATGTAATCCATTGATACTATTTGAAGTCAAAAAGAGCTCACTCATGGGAATATGCACAGTGAAAAGGACAGAAATCTCCATTACAATGTCTTCTGACTGTCTCCTTTTTTGCCCAATTTGGCAGTACCTGAAGCTGTAAAATATTTAGAAACTGATCATTAAATGGGATTTGAAAGCTCTTTTGTGATGGTCTGTCTGCTTGCCTTTTATCTGATCTCTGCACCCAGTTCTGTGTTGGAACATGCACTAGTCAGAATGTCCATTATTATCACAAATAATGAATTAGATGATTCATGAAGGCTGTGTCTTCAAAGTCAGACTTCTAGAAGAAAAATAAAAATTTCCATCATCTGAATGGCTGACAATGCTCTCCAAGGAATGAGCATCTAATGATAGGATTTCAGGCACTAGGGACCAAAGAGGGGAGGATATTTTAAAGTAGAGGTATAAAATCATCTCACATAGGCAACTGCCTGTACTGTTTTGGGCTTGAATTTAGAATATAATATATATATATATATAACTTATTTTTCCCAAAAGTAGATTATGCTTTAAAAATTTTAAAGAATATATAAACTATACCGATGATGATGAAACTGGAGTAGTTTCATGTGGATAAGTTCGATGAATTTGATGTGTCAGTCTTTGAATGCCATTGGTGAAGCTTCCTTCCCATTGTCCAACTTCTCTACTCCCCCTACCCCCAACAGGGAGTGGTCAACTTTCAGACATTTTACTCCAAGCCCAAGGAAGAGGTGTGACCATACAGACTGAAGCACAATGCCAAAGGCGAAGGACTTTTGCAGTACCTAAAGTTGGAAGGTACTGAGCGTGGTTTCCCTTTGGAAATTAGGAACAAAATACATCTTAGAAGTTAAGACTACCAGCATTGTTGTCAGAATAAACCAGAGTTCAAATCTCAGCTCCAATACCTACTAGCTGAACTGACTTGTATAATACTTAGCCACTTTAAGCCTCATTTTTCTTTACCTGAAAAATGGTGATAATAATATTATCAGTGATTACTTGGATATCTGTAAATTATTGTGAATATTAACTGTGTTCCATACAAAGCAGTAGGCATTAAATAAATGCTATTATTACTACAATTATTATTGCTCATAACAGCTTTGCTATTCCTTAACCTAGGAAGATCAGTGAGGGAACCTAAGCCACTCACCGATGAGACAATCTCCAGCCATTGCTCTTTCTCTCGATTGTGTTTGTTTTCTGAAGCTGTCAAGCTGGTCTAAGCCCAGTGCGCTCTTTCTCTCTTTCTCTCTCTCTCTCTCTCTCTCTCTCTCTCTCTCTGCAGGAGGAATCCAACTACAGGTGCATGTCTTTCTCCATCCATCACCACACCACTGCTATCACTTTTTTTTCCCTGGGTGTTGGCTTTGGGGAAAGAGTCCTATAGAGTTGGCTTTGGTCCTCGTCTGCATTAGTCAATCTAGTCAAAATAAAAAGGAACTCTGATAATCCAACCTAGATCACTGAAATTCTACATGGAGTTTGGGTCAATAACCCAGCTACTAATGAAGAGTTCACTGGCATCCATATTCCTTGGGTTTCTGAGAGAAGAGGTGGCTTTCAAAGAAAAGAGTTCAAAATGCTCACTAGTTCTTGTTTTCCCTCTCTCTATATAAATACCATCACCCCTTTTCCTAGCAAGATTTGCAAGTGTTATCTTCCATTTATCTACCAGATATATCACCACATTTATTTGACCATCGGCTTGAAGTCAGGTATGGGATGTATATATTTCAAGTTGGCTAATAATCCCGTATGGGCAGGCATGGTGTAATTGGTTAATGGAAAGTTACATGGAAAAGAAAATTTGATGCATTTAAATTTCTCAGCCTAAAACTTTAACTAATTTTGTATAACATATTTATCCAAACTTTTTAAAGCCTGGAATGCTTTTTCCTTTCTGAGTGATTTCACACACAAGAGATCACCTTGCGACAACCTTGTCAAGCAGTAGGTGTTATTTTCATTCCTTACTTTGCTGATGAAGCTAAGAGTTCAAAAGATGAATAGGAACAGGATAATGGGGCCCCATCACACTTAGAAAAGATTTAAACTCCTTTCTATGGCTTGCAAGACCCTAGGTGCTCTGTCCTACCAGGCTCTCCGTCGTATCCCTACCGCCAGTCCAAAGCTACTCTGCTCTGTCACGGTAGCCCTCATGTGCTCATCCTCACCTATGGGCTTTAGTACTTAGTCCCAGTTACCTACTGCTGAATTACAATCACCTCTAAAGTTGGTGGCCCCAAAAACAAGCATTTTACTACGCTCATAGTCTCTGCAGATCACAGATTTGTACAGGACACAGAAGCAACATGTTTACGCTCCATGACATCTGATCATCAGCTGGAAAGACTCAAAGGCTGCGGGCGACTCTGGTATCACCTGGAAACACCTCTATGCCCATGTCTGGTGACTGATGATGGCTATTGGCTGGGGCCTCACTTGCAGCTCTTGGCTAGAACACCTGCTTTTTTTCTCTCTGTGGCCTGGGCTTCCTCACAGTGTGGAAACTGAGTAATAAAAGCAAGCATCCCAAGAGAACGGGAGAAAACTGCATAGCAATTTTATGACCTAGTCTCAAAAGTACTCAGCGTCACTTCCACCAGATTCCATTGAGGAGGAGTCCGTCACTGGGTTCTGCTCAGGTTTAAGGGAGAGCATCAGGGGCACACTCTAAGTAGCGCACATTGGATGGGACATATTGTCTTGGCCATCTTTGGAAAATACAATCTGCCACACACCTGCTATTCGCTTTGTCTAAATAGTTTTTTTCTTCCATTCTTTGTATAACTGGCTCCATTATGTCATTCCACTTGTTTCATAGGTACAAATATCCCCATCTATGAAAACTGTATCTAAAATAGTATCATTTTCTCCTCTCAGCTTTTTAAAATTCTTAGTTAATATATCACATATCCTGCCTCATATTCCCTTCCCTCCTTCCTTCCTTTCTTCCTTCCTTCCCTCCCTCCTTCCCTCCTTCCTTCCTTTCTTCCTTCCTTCCCATCCTTCCTCCCTCCCTCCCTCTCTCTCTTCTCTCTCTCATCATCAATCAATCCATCTATATCTACTTATTTCTTCATCTATCTGTTGACCACCATATTCTAAGACATGGGACAGTTTCCAAAGGTTGCCTGGCATACTGGCTCTCCTTCCTTAACACAGAGACAGAATAGATAGATACTCAATAAATATTTGTTGAATAAATAAATGCATGAATGAATCCACTGAAATGAATTAGGTTATCAGATCGTTTTGTTTGGAAACTCAAGGCACCTAGACCAGCAGTAAGACCCTTGAGACTCGGGAGAGGGGGTGGGGAAAGGTGAAGCTGCAAGGGCTAGTGGAAGGGGGTCTAAAACCACATTCTGCTAACTCCATGGTTTTGTCCTAGGCCAACTTTGACTCTCAAAATTCCCAAATTAAAGTCTTCTGAGGAGTTTATCAGCCTTTCCAACGTATGCAGAATATAAGAAGCATGCCATGATACATCATTCCATTGTTTAAACTTGTTAACAACTCAATCTTCACAGAACTGAGACTTCCTTTAACTATAAATTTTTTTTTTTTTTTAATGTTGGGGTTAGGAGTTTATTAATTTATTTAATTTATTTTTGCTGTGTTGGGTCTTCGTTTCTGCGCGAGGGCTTTCTCCAGTTGTGGCAAGCGGGGGCCACTCTTCATCACGGTGCGCAGGCCTCTCACCATCGCGGCCTCTCCCGTTGCGGAGCACAGGCTCCAGACGCGCAGGCTCAGCAATTGTGGCTCACGGGCCTACTTGCTCCGCGGCATGTGGGATCCCCCCAGACCAGGGCTCGAACCCGTGTCCCCTGCATCGGCAGGCAGACTCTCAACCACTGCGCCACCGGGGAAGCCCTGACTATAAATTTTACTACACCCATTACTCATTCTCAGAAATGCTTTACCCTCCTTTGATTTGTTCCACTGTATGACTATAGATGATGAAACCAGAGTTTGAGAATGTCACCTCCAATTCTGCCTGACATGGTATCAGGAACTGAGATTACTTACGTAATGATCTTCAAACTGCTCTTAATAAATTACTAATGTTTGTGGTCTCGCTTTAGAGCTAAGCTGTTGAACAGGAGACTTGTGGCTCTCTCACAGAGCAAAATTACCTTTCGTATTTAATAACTAGGTTCAGCTTTCCCTCTAAGTCACTGCCACAGATTTAAATCTAAATGATCACTCCTAAATTATCTGTTTCCAACTCAGACTTCTCTTTTAAAGGCAAGATTTGTATATCCAATTAGTTACTGGACATTTTCATTTTCATGACTCACCAGAACTTGACATATCTAAAATTTATTTTATCACTGACCCTGAAAATCTTCTCATTCTATATTTCCTCTCTTAGTGAAATGATCCTCCAGGAGAATCAAATTTTCCACGAAGCTGATGAAACCTAAACCTCTGGATCTTGTACTTGCATGAGTTCCTTCTAATATTCTAATCTTGTAGTCTCATTATTTTTATCAGCAGGATGCACGTCCATTTTCTTTGTCAATAAAAGGTGAATATCTTTTTTTAAGCATATGATGCAGCTTTACTACCATGACCTAGGTTGGCCTTAAAAGAAAACTGGCCCAGCTGGATAACATTTGTCCCAACAAGAGGCCATGGGTCACTATTTTAAAATAAAAGCCACCATTTTAATCAGTATTTGACAACTTTTAACTTTTTTTGTTATCAATAAGTTCATTGATCAAGTCACCCCATACAGTTACCTCAGTGTCGAGGGTATATATGAAAGTTACATTGTTGTGTGTATTTTACTAATATGTTTTAAGGACCTAGGAGAGTCCTTACCTAGGTGGAGAGTCAAACCACCTTTTACATTTTTCAGACTATAGCTCCAGCCATGTCATATTATGTAGAATTTTGTGTTAGAACACATATGTGAGTATTTTTTCAGTGATGTATTGGTTTTACCTGATGCTATTCCTTTCCCTTTCGCTTATTTCTGGATAGAAAAGGAATTTCCTTATATCCAATGACTATCCTAGTTACGCTTTACAGTAGTCTCAAAGGTTATCAGCTTCATCCACAGTTTGGCTAAGAGCTTTAACCTGAACTGGACAAACCAAATGGCTGCCTAGTAGAAAATTGTCAGAGAGTCTAATTCTAATTTCTCTACTGCCTGATACTTGGCATGGCTTGGCAAGGAGAAATAATATTTCTAGAGGAATTCATGACGTCTTTTAGAAGAAATTCATGAAGCTCTTCTAAAAGCTATTCTTAGATTATGCCAGACTATTAGAGGACTGAGTAGATAGCCCATAATTCATTTTTATTAAGTTACTTTTTGGTATGATATCCTAATCCTAAATTTAGAGCATTATCTGAAATACCTTCATGAAAACTCTTGCTTGGTTGACTCTCAGAATCCTCGTGAAAATGCTGCTCATTAAGATAGACTGAAAATTGTCTAAATTCCTTCCTTTTCTTCTCAAGGTGGCAAAGTTTGACAGAATAATCAGAAAGTTTGGTTTTACTATTCTCTTTTCAGGGAATGATTGTGGTTGAAACATTAATCTCTCTGATAGATTAAATGGTTGAGGGATCCCATAGATCTATTCCATACTGGTCTACTTTCACCCAGCTTTTATTAATCTCACTTTTGGAGAAAGAATACTCTAATTCATAATTGCTGATTTAATCTCATCCATTCATTCATCCATGTATTCAGGAAATATTTATTGATCCCTCCCTGGATATATATCACTCTTCAAGTCATTGAAGGTGGAACAATGAAAAAAAATCCCTATACTCATGGAGCTTATGTTTTAACAAAGGGTAAGATTGTTCCTGACTTCCTGTATGTGACTCTTCAACAGATATTCATTCAAATCATGGCACCAGGATAATCCTGATCAACATGTTTATCTTATGGGTATAATAAATCATTGGCTCATAGGAAGCTGAGAGCTAAATTTGCCTCCCTTATATGTTGATTATAAGTGCATAGTATACTTTTTTTTTGTTCTATCTCATTTCATGTCCCTACCTTTATTTTCCCTTTGCCTCATTTCTAACATTACTTAATAATTTATGTCACTGTGCTGTATGCTTTTTTAAGACTCTAAACTATTTTTTAAGAGCAACGTTGAGTATAAAACATAAAAGCATACGAATAAATAAAAATACTCACCCTTTAGACCCTCCCCTCCCATTTCCCTCTGTCTAATCCATTTTATTGGAATAAATTTTCTAAAAGGCTACTTCCATCACATCATAAGCTTTCTAATACCTTTGGTGGCTCCCCAGATATGTCCTTCATAATCCATCCCTGCTGGGCTACCTCATTTCAGCTGTTTTCCTTCCCACCAGACTAAGTCCCTACTTTACTGAATGATGTGTAGATTCTCACAAGTGTTTTGCTCTCTCTCTCCTCTGAGTCTTTGCGTTTGCTGCTTCCTTTGTTGAAAAAGCCCTTCCCCTCCACACCCTCTCACCTGGCTTGCTCCCTCTTTCCTAGTGTCATCTTTCCTGGGAAGCCTTACCCGCTGCCTCAGGCTTAGTTGTGTGCCCCTCCTTTGGGTTGCCATAGTACCCTCTGCTGACGCCTGCCCTGTACTTATCTCGCTGTATTTACTGTAAGTGTTAATTTGTCTGTTCTTGTCTGTCGCTAGACTGTGACCTTCTTAGGGAGGGAACTCTCTTTCATCTGCATGTCCCGGGGCCTCGTACAGTGGGTGCCCCACGGACAGTGCTCAGTACAGGTTTGTTGGATGACTCAGTGAAGGAGAGTCAGATTTCCAAAGGTTGCCTGGCATACTGGCTCTCCTTCCTTAAGTGAGGCTTGTTTCCTTGAAGATTAAAAGCAACCTACGATTTGCTTCTACCTTTTCAGTCAATGACTGGATAAATATTGGTCTCTCATACTCTCATGTCTTGAAAGCTGGTTCAAGAAAACAAGAGAGGACCCCCAAAGAGAAATTTGGTCATTTCCTTATAAGTTTGCTATTTTCTTTTCACATTATGATGACGATGACCAGCACTAAGCTTAGCATAAAAAAGATGCTCAGTAAATACTGGTTAAATAAATAGTGGTTAAACGAATGACTCACAAAACTGAATGAATGAATGTAGAAGTTTTGCCTACATGGGATAGTTGGTCTTACAGTAAGCAGAGCTGATTGTATCTGGTGCTGGGAAACTTCTGCTCTACCCCCTCTGTTCTACACCACTGTTAATGATTGACACTTTGGCGTTAAGGATTAAGAATAAAGGCTGCAGTGATGGTACAACACTGAGTAGCCTTAGTCAATAAAATTAACGTATTTTGTGAGTACAGAGCAGGATCCATTCACTGGAGTGCCATGGGTGATGGGAGGGCAGGGTTCAGAAGTGGGAAAAAGAAGTCTGAAATGGGACAAACACAAGCGCAGTGAAGGCCGACCATGGAACCAAACTTCACCACTTTTTTCTAAAACAGGCTCTGCTAACCCCACACATCACTCTTTTCTTCTCACCCTGTCTGCGTCCTTTCTTCCATAAATATTTACTAAGGACTTGCCATGTGCCAACTGCCTTGGAGATGCAAGGGGTAGAATAGAGAGCAAAATAAACACAACTATTTCTTCAGAGAGCTCACAGCCTGGCATAAAAGACTAACAATCCAATAAGCAATATCACAAATTGCAATGAATGCTCTTAAAGAGGGATCTTCGGAAGTGTGGGAACACATCAGGAATACCCACATTGGTTTCCAAAACTTCCAATATCCACATTGGTTCCATGGGTGGCTGTTCAAGGTTTTGTATCCACGTAGTAGTGATCCTTGAAAAAGCTCTTGTGTTTTTGTAGAAGGCTGGAGCTGTGTAAACAACTCTTGTAATGACCAAAATGTGCTGGCTCCTCCCACACTTTCCTCAAGTTTTGTCTAGACTCAGCCACTGTTGATTGACTGTGCGTTTGTCAATACCTCTCATGTCATTGAGTGCCTGGCTGAAACACATCAAAATATTTGATCTCAGGAAATCCCGCAAATACCACATTTCTCTTTTTAGCAGTGAGAATAAGGGCGGATTTATGTGCACACGTGGAATCTGGTTTTGAATTATCTATTCTATTAACTTACCTGAAAACATCATGACCAAAATGTAAATCATGCTCTCAGCATTTCCCAAATCAACCAAGAATATTAAAATTGAATGGTCACTTTTGAAAACCTCAACATACTAGAAATAATTCTTAGACACTCAAAACTTGATAAAATGGCTATTGGTTTAAAGATTTTCATCAATCAGCTGTGGGTGTGTAAAAACAGTTTATCAAGATTCTAAAATTTGTTTCATTTCTTTGTTGAAAACATTGTCTGGGACAAAGTGGTATGCTAGTTGATCAGAGCAAGCATCCGCTTTTTGCTTCGCTTACCAAATTACTATCTTATCGACAGCTATTATACATCTTCTTGTAAACTATGAGATTAAATACAGTATCAACTAAATGGGGCACATCAGCATTTGATCTTGTTAGCGTTATGTCTATGTAATAGCCAAAAAAACTGACTGCTTTGTAATTAAGTCAATTACTGATATTGAAAAATGAATAATGAACTAACTAAACAAACAAAGATAAAATTATTTACATAGCACTGCTCAACAAAAAATCTAGCTGTATGACTAAAATTTGACTTTTCAAAAGTTGGGATGCTGGAGTGCAAATATAATCCAAGTGCCTGGATTTGGGCACAAGCTACCATGGAAAGGAGAATTCATTCATTCCTTACCTACTGCTTGTCGACGATTTTATATGAAAATTTAATAATGAATAAATATTTATAAAACTAAAATTCCACAATGTGAATGGTACAGAGAAGTTATAGGACAGTCTGCTTACTGTCTAGCTGGTCAGAGAAGACACATAAAATCACATGAAAATCCAACTAACAAAATCAGGTGAAAAATGATAAATTGCAATTGAGTAGACAGTCCATTAGTATTGGCTGAGTTCAGAAGAAAAGAAAAGAGAGGAGATTTTGGCGTGGCCACTTAATTTGAAGAATAAATAGATGAGGGCAGAGAATTTGAACAGGAAAGCAGTGTTGAAAAATGCTAATATGTTTTAAAAACTGAGGGCAATTTGTTAATCTGGAGCAGAGATTTTGTTTTTTGTTTTTGAGAGTAATGAAAAAATGCTGGAAGGAACTGTAGGTTGATTTCAGGCTACAGAGATTAATTTTTCTTCCCAAATATTCAAAGACAGTGATCTGCTTAGAGGCCAGCCACTGGGGAAAATATCGATTTAGCAATCTCAAATCCTTTTTGGAAATATGTAGGTTATAAACAACTTGTATATACTTATTTATACTGTACATGAAAATACATCTGATAGTCCTGATCCTGCAAAAAAAAATTTCTATTTTATAAAAAATTATTGCGGTTGACATTTATCAAAAGAGCGCTACCTCTGTATTATATGCTTAACACACGTGATTTCGAGTAATCTTCGCATCAAAGATGCATTATCTTACTTAACTTTCAAAATAAGCCCGTGATAGAGGAATTATCATCGCCCTCATTTAAATGATGAAGACACTGAGCACCAGAGAGATTCTGCAACTGCTTAAAGTCATAGGTCATGCGCTTGGGGCGGGTCAAGCTTGCTTCCAAAGCCCACCCTGCAACCACAATGGTAACGTCAGTAAACATAACTCTAGTTAACCGGCTACGACATACATTGCCTGAAATCCAGCCAATGCCAGGCACTATGTCCATACTTCAAAATGATCTCTCGGGGATTCCCTGGTGGCGCAGTGGTTGGGAGTCCGCCTGCCGATGCAGGGGACACGGGTTCACGCCCCAGTCCGGGAGGATCCCACATGCCGCGGAGCGGCTGGACCCGTGAGCCATGGCCACTGAGCCTGTGCGTCCGGAGCCTGTGCTCCGCAACGGAAGAGGCCCCAGCAGTGAGAGGCCCGCGTACCGCAAAAACAAAACAAAAGAAACAAACAAAAAAAAGTCTTTTAAAAAAAAATGATCTCTCTGAATCAATTATTCCAAGGTGACATATTTTCATTGTACAAAATCAGGTAATCAAATTTCAGAGAACAAAATAAGTAATGATATACAAAGACACCAAATGAGAAATGGAATTGTTGGTTTTCCAATGTCAATGGATGGAGTTGGTAGTCTACAATTTGAGAGGTCTCAAAAACTCTTCCAGGAAATGTGAAACGATTCCCTTGGTCTTTCCCAAACTCCTTCCAGGCCTCAGCTCCTATTGGTTCTAGTTTAGTGGTTAGGAGCATAAACCTGGGAGCCAGATCGATGTGGTTTCCCCCTAGCTATGCTCCTCTCACTAGGTGACCACAGCAGAACTGTTTTTACTTCTCTGCATCTCCCAGTCTCAGTTTCTTCTTCTGTAGAATGGGGATAATAAAATCTCCTTCAGAGCACTGGTGTGAGAGTGAAATGTAAAGATGTATAGAAACTACTTTGTGCAGTGCCTGGGACAGAATTAATGTTCAATAAATAGTAGTGATTATTAGCCATTTTAAGCAAACCAACATTGTTCCTAAGAAGAAAGAACTGTTCAAAGCAAACAATGAAATCAGAGTGGATTTCCTGTTCTCTGCCTTTTAAGCTTTTCATCAAAGGCAACACAATGTGACAGAGCCTCTGAGAACAAGCCCAAGACTGAAGCCTCCTTCTCTGATTAATGCAGTGCTTTGAGCATTGAGCAGATAATCTGAAGAAGGTTCAATTCATGCATGGCTTAACTTGAACCAAAGTGTCAAGGATCTTCACAGGCTCTTTGCAGCTGAAGAATTCCAGGGAATTGGTTAACCTTAGAATTTAACCTAAAACAAATTTAAAGTCAAAGTGTCATCAAGGAATAGGTTATCTTTTGGCATCATGGCGACATCAGTAGCATATAGATTTATCTGATACTTTGACTTATTTATTTATGGATTATACCTTCATCCATTTACCAAGTTCTCTTTCCACCTCTGGGAAAGCATCAGCCTGGTAACAGAATAAGTTGCTTACCTTTCCCTCTCATCTGTATACATTTTCATGTATATAAATGAACATGGGAGATCAGGGATAAAGGCAGTGAGGGGAGTGGTTGTGCTCTATACAGACAAGTGATATATTCCTGTATCACTTTACAGATCAAGTGCAAGCATATACACTATCTCACTTTATTCTCACACAGCAGAAAAGGAGAATGAGGTACAGAGGGTTACATACTTGTTCAAAGGCACATGCCATATGAAATGGCAAAGCCCCCATTAACATTCTGACCTTGAACTCAGGGTCAGCTAATTTTGCACCATACCACAGTGCCTGAGCAGTGACAGTCACTAACTTTTATGTAGTGCTTTACGGTTTATAAGTCCTTCTACATACATAATTCTACTTGATTCTCATAGTATCTTGGAAGCAGAAAAGTTCTTGTCCTCATTTAGAGGATCAGGAAACATCATATCTCAGGCAAACTAGGATTTGAACTTTATGGCTTCAAACTATCATTCATTCATTGATTTGTTCAACACACGTTCACTGAGCATCTCTTCTATCCTAGGAACTTCTCAGGACCATGAAGGTAGAGTGGAGAATATGACAAACTGCCTTTGTGGGGCTCAGATTCTAGTGGAGGCGACGAACCATAAACTAATAAACCAATATAAATGAAAGGTAATTTCAGTCAGATAAAGAGAAATCGTTTCAAGAAGAATAAAGAAGAGAGTGGTAGAGAGAGGGAGGGGGCTATTTTAGATGGAGTGGAGAGGCAGGACCTTTCAAAGTGAGACATTAGACTAGAGGTCTGAATGAAGTGAGCAGCAAGCCACAAGAGCAAGGTCAGTTTTTTCAGGAAAGGGAATGTCAAGATCAAAGGCACTCCAGCTTAATGTGCTAGAGGAACCACAAGATGACCAGGCAAGAGATGGCTTAGGCTAAATACAGGAGACGGGTATGAAGTAACAGGAAGAGGTAGGGCTTTGTCGTAGCACATCATGACTTTCTCAAAGAGCTCACTGGGTTGGAAAAAAAACAACTCTAGCATAACGCTCATAAACCCTTGCAACTTCCTTTCACTACCAATGCATTTCTCTTCCTGTCCTTGGTACAATCTTCCAAGCCATTTCCGTTCTTTTCTTTTTTCCTATTTTTATTTTATTTTTTAAACTTTTTATTTTATATTGGAGCATACATAGTTGATTAACAATGTTGTGTTAGTTTCAGGTTTACAACAAAGTGATTCAGTTATACGTATACATGTATCTGTTCTTTTTTGAATTCTTTTCCCAATTATGTTGTTACAGAATATTGAGCAGAGTTCCCCGTGTTATACAGTAGGTCCTTGTTGGTTATCCATTTTAAATATAGCAGTGTGTAGAAGCAACCTAAATGTCCATCAACAGAAGAATGGATAAAGAAGATGTGGTACATATATACAATGGAATGTTATCCAGCCGTTAAAAAGAATGAAATAACGCCATTTGCAGCAACATGGATGGATCTAGAGACTCTCACACTGAGTGAAGTAAGTCAGAGAGAAAGAGAAATATCGAATGATATTGCTTATATGTGGAATCTAAAAAAATCATGATACAAGTGAACTTATTTACAAAACAGAAACAGACTCACAGACTTAGAGAACAAACTTATGGTTACCAGGGTGGAAGGGTGGGGGGAGGAATAGTTAGGGTGTTTGGGATTGACATGTAAGCCGTTTCCATTCTTACTAGCTCCTTTCACATCCCATGAGGGCCAGCTGAGCAATTGTCTCAATATCATGCTTTAATGAGACGTGTAGCCATCTCATAAGCAAGAGGCCATGTGTATTCTATTTTGACTTTGTGTCCACTGGTCATGAGCAAACAGTTTTCAAGAGCAGAATATGGGGACCTGAATTTTGGCAACCTGAAGTCCTTCTAAGGAAAGTGAATAATTTGAAACAAAGTAGAATCTACAAAAATAAAGTCATTTATCTATGCTTGAGGAAAAGTACTACAGTTACATCATAAATTTATATAGATTCATCGGAAATCCAAGTTTTCATGAGAAATTGCTAGTGACGTAAACCTGATTATTGCGCCAATGGGTAGAAACCAGACAGGTTCCTGAGAGTCAGAATTATAAAACAGGACCATCAGTTTATTTAGTAAAATTTTAATTAACCTACTACGTATTGCGTTCTCTTCAGCATGTGTATGGCAAATGTTGCAGTAACACAAACCCTCTCTATCGACTAGACTAGCTCTGATTGTAATATATCTACTAATAAAGAGTGAATTGGGCAATGCCAAATCAGCCTCTCGGTGTCTTTGCAATTTCATCAGCAAGTTTCCAATCTCACTTCTTAAGAAGCCAACTATCATTCCAGCTGCATAGCTAAGGAGCACCTCAATAGACAATGCTCTGTGATAGGAGGTGAAGTAGTTTAAGAAAGAAACAGGCAGCTGCTGGAATGGAGGAGGAAAATATTTCTCCAAATCAATTAACTTGTGATAAATGACATGAAGATCTTTTAATGGCTTCTTATTCCACATTATTTTTAAAGTTTGCTCTAAATACAGGAAGTATGGGTCCATTTAAAGCTTCAGGATGACCTTAGAGCCCTTTATATTTACAAAAGATTTCTTCAGAGGGATCTCAAATCCCTAAATCCGCAGATACCTCTATAGCTTATAATTTACCCCGTAAAGAGCAGTAGGCAATAAGTGATGATTTTTAAGTGACGCCTTCAGCGTTTGGAGGGTGTTTCTGACCAATAAGCCTACTGATGCCTTCCTCGGCCAGGGCTTCTGCCCCTTTCCTTCAGCCTTTCTGACTGACTGACTCATGCCAGCACTGTGCTTTCCCGACTCTCTAACCACAGAGGACAACGCTTACTCAGGACCATAGGATTTCAGTTCCCCTGGGGGTCTCTCTTCATCATCCCCATGCAAGGATATTAATATCTGTGATTGCATTTGGAATGCAAGAGGGACACCCTGGGTTAGTTCCCTTTCTCCCCTCCTCCTCACTCCTATTACATCCTATCTTCAAAAATATCTACTAGCTATGCGATTTAGGTACACCATCCTGGCAGTGGCTAAATATGCGTTTTAAAATAGCAGAATCTTTTTTACTTAGGAAACGTGTGGATTCAAATTTGTGTTTAAACAGAAACACATTCATCCTAAGGACCTCTGGGGCCAGTTGCAAATAACTAAATTTATAAAAGTCAGAGAGCGACTAGGTTTGGGTTTTCACAGTTCCTTCACATGCAAAACCTCATTTGATTTCAAAGGATCCATGCCAGGCATTGGGAAGAGGCATTCTCTTCCATTTCAAAAGTGAGATAACTAAATCTCAGAGATGCTCCCCTCCCGCCCTCCCCCCACCCGCCGAAAAGGCAAGTTCTTACCTCTTGCTTTAAAGCCTGCTTCCCTCCTGCTATATTAATTTCAATTAAGGTAGCTGGGGCCCATTTATAAAGAAAACAAGTAATAGGACAGGAAAAAGAATTGCCTGATTATAAAAAAATAATAATGTCTAAGGTTTATTACGCATTTAGTACATACTGTGCAGCTTCTACATGCTTTACTCTGTACTTCATTTTTGATGTGTCATCACCAAGGTCCTTAAATAACATGAGAGGTTGTGACAATCACCTAACAAATATAAGACATATTATGTCATTTTATTGCTGAATTTGAACATATTTAAAGGCTCCAAAATAAAATGTAAAAGAACATTGGATAACCTCTAGATTTCTCCCTAAATATAAATGAAAGTTGTTTCAATAACTCTACTTGTTACCTCTCTTGAGTGATCAATCAGTAACTATTAAGATTTAGTCTTTATTATTATTAGAACTATATTACACTTTTTCTCACGTAAGTTTTGTGGATACAAACTATACAATTTGATTCAGATGTTTGTTATTTTAATCCCATTTATTGATGACAAACAAAAAATTCATTTTAAGCCAGACAACCACCTCAAGGTTGGCTTTTTAGTATTTCTTGGGTTGAATTTCTTCTCAGTTTTAGCCCTCAAAATTAAATGGGATCTGAGCTAGAAATAATGTAAAAGTGAAGAAAGGTGGAGAGGAATAACTATTCATGCTATAAAAGAGAAGTACGGGGAGGAGAATGATATGGTGGGTAAATACTGGTAGACGGAGAACCAAAGTAAGCCTTACCCTTCTTCCTGGGCACAGAGCTGGACTGTATTTCCCAGCCTTCTTTGAATTCAGATGTGGCCATATGATTGAGGTCATCCCAATGGAATGTGAGCAGAAGTGATATGGGCTACCATACTCCTTCTGACTCCTGAAGACTATAATGGAGAAGTCTATGATGGAAGCCATGTGTTAAAAATGGCAGTGTCCGTCTTAGTCAATTTCCCTCAAAGACTGTGCAGGGAGCAGAGATGCTGTTGACTTAAAGCTGCTGCCCGGGCTTGTAAGAAAAAAGTAAACCTATTTGTTACCTTACTGATTCTTGGGGGTTTAATAGTCTCAGGAGCTTAGTCTACTCTAACAAAAATAGTTGATGTTGTTAGTCTAGAGAAAATCAACATAAAAGGCATAGGATAAAAATATGATATTAGAAAGTTGAATATGAACACACAGTTCATAATAAAGCACAGAAAAATATTAGATGCCTTTAAATCCTTTAGCCATGTTTGAAGAAAAAGAAAACTAGTGATGATGAATTTGAATTAAAATGTACAGTGCAATGATAACATGTATTCTAGATCTACTCTTCTGACTAATGTAGACATAAGTCAAATGGTTATACTCATATCTGGAAACTTTCAATGCTTGCAAAAAAATTGATATTAAACATTTGGAAGGGAAATATAGGACAAACACATTTTGCTAACTCTAGGAATTTGTCAGTCCTCAAGTTGCCGAACATCTTCAATTCTAGTCTCTTGAGAAGGACTCTACTTTGCATTATTTCCTGCCTCTAGAGTAATAGACTGCCTTCTTTTCTAAGGTAGAGAATTCTTCTAAATTCTATCTGTGGCCTTTATACTCCTTTTTTCTTTTCAATAATTACTTTTTAAAGAGTCTCGTTTAGGACTTCATATTGTAGACAGGTATTCTTTACATATTCAAGAATCATTTTTCATACTTTTAGCGATAGTCCTCTCACATTTTTTTTTTTTTTTTTTTTTTTTTTTGCGGTACACGGGCCTCTCACTGTTGTGGCCTCTCCCGTTGCAGAGCACAGGCTCTGGATGCGCAGGCTCAGCGGCCATGGCTCACGGGCCCAGCCACTCCGCGGCATGTGGGATCTTCCCGGACCGGGGCACAGACCTGTGTCCCCTGCATTGGCAGGTGGACTCTCAACCACTGTGCCACCAGGGAAGCCCTCCTCTCACCTTTAAATTTAATTTTATATGTTTTTATATTATATTGTTACTTATTCTTTGGTTTTACAAACATGGATTCACTACTTAATCCCTGTAAATGACTTATGCTGGATTGGCACCTAGAAAATTCAGTTCTAGTCGTGTTTACATACATAAGACCCATCCTTAAGAAAATGATCACTCTAATATTAGCCAGATTTCTGTGGCACATTTCACATTATTTTACTCAATCTGGTATTTTATGTATGTTTAAAAGCTGATGAAGGTAAGGAAGAAATACGGTTTCTTCATGATGGATCAAAACAAGTAAAGTGTTAAAAAGCCAAAAATGTTGCCTTTCTTCTGGGAATTATTATAATAGAGAAAACATGTTTGGACATTTCTAAACATAGACTTAAAAACACCCCCTAATTCACTGGAGGGAGGAGAAATCCCAGCATAGTGATGCTGGTACCAAAATACAAGAATCAAGTAGTTGGCAACTGAAGTCATGGAAGCAGTTGATAGGAAATATACACAATCGACGTGAAGTTCTGCCACTCAGACGAAGCAAATCCTCCGCCTTCAATAACTGAACAGATTCCCACTGGATGTGTCCTCCCTTGTTGAAAAATAATGAAAGCTAATCATTTCTGCCCTCTGTGGACACACACAAGACAAGACATTAGGAAAACACACATGAGTGGAGAAAAAGAATGAAATTCCATGAAACTCTCACACATATCAGCATAAACTTTAGATGCTGCTACCTGATCCCCCAATCTTTTCAAGGGGCCAAGTAAGATGTGGAGAAGAGTGGAAGTGTTGACTTTTCCAACCAAGGTATCAGTGAAGTTGCTGAGTTAAAATCAGATTGTAAAAGCCAGTGTGAAGACAGGAAGTCACAGTGAAGAATTTTAAAATAAAGTCACCAGTACAACCTAAAGTATCTGAGCAATACTGAATATAGTAGTAATGGTGACTAATATCAAAGTCTCAACACGATCGCCCCTTACTTCTACCTGTTTCAGTAACTAATACTGATTAAGCACAGTCAAATCCAAAAATGGAGGAATTGTATTCACGTACCCATTTTAGCTCTAGTTTTTTTGAAACTCTTGAAACACAGATAACAGAGCTTAAAGGGATCTTAGACAGCAGATCTAACCTGTTCACCATTGAGGATAAATAATATGAAGCCCAAACAAGGAAACTGACTTGCCCAAGGTCACCACAACAAGTTCTGGAACACTGACTGACTGAAAATTCACTCCAGCTTAGTACTCTTTGTTCCATGTCTCTTTCACATCTTTTGAGCCCATCTCTAATAGCATATCAAGGAATTTAAGAATAGTTACATTTTTCTTTTTGCTTACAATATTGTCACTTTTAATAAGAATAAAAATAAAAGAATAATGGCTACTATGGTTTTGAGCACCTAGCATTTGATCTGATAGTCATACAATGACTCTAACTTGTTATGTAATATTATGATAACCCAATTTTGCAGATGGGAAAACTATGGTCTAGAAGATTAAATAACTTTCAGGATATCACAAAGCAGAGCTAGCATTCATATACCAGTTTTTCTTAATCTAAAGTTCATATTCTTTCTGCTTTACATCATTACCTCTATTAATGTCTTAGTATTTTTTGAGGCTTGTCAAGAACTCCCAAGTTCTTGGATAACTGAAACTGAAAACTTGGCTAATAACTGAGCTGAAAACTGAAAACTTGGCTAATCATTCCAGAATCTACTATTTGGCCATTCAAACACTGTCCGAAGCTGATTCTTCTGGTAAAGATGATTATATATCTTGCTTGTAAAACAGCCATCTCAACAAGAACGATTACCAGCTTCCTATACAAGGAAGTGATTAATTGAATTTTATTTTTAAAAATGATGATAAAACAGTAGTCACTGAAAGAAAGGCTGGTGAAAATTTTATGATCTGGTGAAACTCTCCGCAGTCTGGTGATTGTACTATCCTAGCTAACATAGATTATGTCAGCTTTGCAGATGTGTTACAAAAATAACCCTATGTCCATATGAGATCAAAACACCAAGATCGAATCTAACCCAGATGCTTGGCTCCGTGTAGACACAACCTATGTCATATCTTCCATTTTCTGTTGGAGGCAGTAGAGGAAGGGTGTGACTACACACAGTTGTTAAAGGAATGACATTTCCAGGCAAGCTTGCATTAGTGCTCTAGCTGTTTTTTTTTTTTTTTTTTTCTCCTTCTCTTCCTCCTCTGTTTAAGTTCCTAAAATGCATCAGACCTCATGAGTTTCAGGCAGACATACTCTGTTAGGAGTTGAAGGAAGATTTGCACATTTCTTCTCTGACATGTGGACAAGCAGACGCTCAGTTGCATAGCTTCGACTGCTCACTGGCTTTCTTTGTCTTCATTCACACATAAGCCCTTGCCAATTTCCCACTGAAAATGCCACTGCAGATCCTGAAAAGTTTTTGGAAAGAGTCTCATGGCTTTCAATCTCCTCGACAGAAAGAGAAAACTTAGTCCTATTAAAAAAAGAAGATTGAATGCAGGATTGATCACCAGTATAAGCATCATGAAAGCACTTACAGATAATAGGCGAAGTGTAACTGAATCCGAAGCATACCGATCTGGCAGTCATCTCATTCACAAACGTTGGAGTGGTTGTAGGTGATGCCAAGTTAAACAGGATGATGGACTCAGCACAATACATGTTTGCAACACTAATGGGTCGTCAGCTTAAGGCCACCCACTTCCAGGTGGCGGGAAGCAGGGGCAGCTGCCCCATCACTGGAGAGTCACAGGGTCTTCCTGCCCACATGGCCAGATATCTGAGGCCATGAAAAAGACAAAGAGGGTTTGCTTGTCCTTGGTGTTTCATGATCCATGAGGAAAGGAACATTTACCCTTGCACTGGAGAGCTGAGATATGTGGCCTCTAATTCCTTTGTGATTCTTGGGGTAACTCAAGGGACAGATGGGTAGTAGAGGTGTCTTGCACTTCTATACAGCGGAGTAACTAAGAGCTGTGGTCTTAAAGGGTAGAATGTTGGAAGGCAGCCAGATATTTCAAAGCCATTTGACATGTATGGTGCCTTGGTCCAGAACCCAGATATTTCCTTTTGCCTCTTTCCAAGTTCCTTTCTACCTCCTATTTTGTATGGCGTGCTGCTTTATGCCGAGACCAGATAACACCCAGTGAAATGTGAAGATTTTCTGACTCATGATATCTTCAGGCTGACGGTCTCCACGCTGTAGAATATTAGGGCAGACCCAGTGGCACAGGTATTAAGTAACGACCCCATGGAGAGAGCATTATTTGAATGTCCTCCCGTATTTAAGTTGAAAAAGATCACATTTGTTGAAGGTGACTTTTAAAAATGTGATTTCAACTTTGAGTTAAAATGATGATGATTATAATTTAAAAAGAACAATAAAATAATAATAGTTAATTAGTCAATTCTAATTGAATAACTAATATAGTAGTGAATCCAGTGTGCCAGGCTACTTTCTAAGCACTTCACATACGTAAACTCATTTAATTTTTCACAGAAACCCACA
Organism: Phocoena phocoena; assembly: GCF_963924675.1. Lineage (NCBI taxonomy): Eukaryota > Metazoa > Chordata > Mammalia > Artiodactyla > Phocoenidae > Phocoena > Phocoena phocoena. The sequence goes on from NC_089235.1 coordinate 58,454,954, forward strand.
CCATTTTATGTTACTTTATTATTTCATTTTTAAATTAATTTGTATTGGAGTAGAGTTGATTTACAATGTTGTGTTAGTTTCTGCTGTACATCAAAGTGAATCAGTTATACATATACATATATCCACTCTTTTTTTAGGTTCTATTCCCATATAGGTCATTACAGAGTACGGAGTAGAGTTCCCTATGCTCTACAGGAGGTTCTTGTTAGTTGCAGCACTATTTCCTCTAGCCGGGACATGGAGGCAACCTAAATGTCATCAGTGGAGGAATGGATAAAGAAGATGTGGTACGTATATACAGTGGGATATTACTCAGCCATAAAAAAGGAAGACATAATGCCATTACAGTGAAATGGAGGGACCTAGAGATTGTCATACTGAGTGAAGTCAGTCAGACAGAGAAAGACAAATATACGATATCGCTTATATGTGGAATCTAAAAAACTGGTACAAATGAACCATACCATTTTACAGCTGAGGAAACTGAGACACAGAGAGGTTAGGTTACCTGTCCAAGGTCACTCACTTGGGAAGCAGCAAAGGCATACCTCAAGCTCAGGCAATCTGGCTTCAGAATGTGTAGTAGTTTCTATTTACAACCTACTACTCAGCACTGGGCTAGAAACATAAACAGAAGAACTAGGACGTATGTGTATGAAGCAATAGGACCAATTTCTTTGTTTAACCAAATGACCAGGAATTTTGTTCACAGTTAGAACCATCTCCTTCAAATGATTCACCTTTGGAAGAAATACACTTAGAATAATGAAGTGTCGTTCTTTAAAACATGTATCCCTACAGCCCTGGCATTGCCATCACAGCTGGTTTATAAATAACACACAAAATGTCAGTGTCCACGCTTTAGAGTCTTACTTTATTCCTCACTAGAAACTGTGACGCCTTCTTAATCACTGGACGATTCATAATCCCAGGCCCCAAATGACTCCTGGCCATTTCCCAAACCCAAATCCACCTTCAAAAGTCAAAGACTTGTCATCTTAGGGAATATTCCAAAGAACCTGCTTGGTCATGGATTCTTAGGGCAGGCCCCCAGGTATTTTTGAGTGGTGGCAATTTCCTTGCAATACAAGCATTTCGTAGCACAGCGGCTGCTTGGAAGGGGAGGGCTCTCACTTGGATGACTAAGTTCAGGTTTCTTTATGAGACAAATCATTTCTATAGTTTTATAGTCAAAAATTATCTATACATATCCCCCAGGGATTTTATACTCTCACAGGGGAGAAAATCTTAGACATAAAAAAGGAATCAGGCAACAACATATGGCAGATGAAAATCAAAGGGCCACAAATATGGCAGAAACAAAAAGTGCTATGGGATTTCATGATGGTGAAGAAGAACACGGAAAGCAGCGCATAAGTCAGGAAGACTTCCCGGAAGAGGTGGCGCTTGACCTGAGCCTTAAGTCAAGAGGAGAATTTGGACATCATTTAGATCATGTGCTAAGAACTATTAACATGGTGGATGGCTGATCAATACTTGATGACTAACTCAATTCCTGACCCTCCCATGTTTGCTGAAACATTAAGAGACAGGAATGTTTAACTTTCATCCCTAACCAGTCTGAAAACTGTGGTAAGTTTCTCTTCACTGAAATAGAAACAGCAGAATACAAAGCCAAATAATCTTAAGAAAAAGGAAAATGAAGTTCTTAGAAAGGGATTAAGGAAACTTCTGTGTACTGGCTATTTAGAATGTGAGCCATACAAAGGAGAGATAGGACTTACAAGCATTCTTTACAACCTGCGTTGTGCCTGAAAATATTTGGTAGAGTTGTTATCCTAAGAGGTGCTGGGGGATGCCAAAGACAACACTTTCAATGCCGGATACTAAAAACAGTTACAAATACTCAAGGATGAAAGTGACTGCTGCCTTCCAGGGACCTACCTTATTCAGATCCTACAAGATACAAGTTAATTCGTAGCAATAGTGGCATAATTTTGTTAACTATTAATTTCCAAGTTAACACCAACATCAAAATTCAGAGAAATCTTTTGCAATAATCTGTTCATGCCCCAGTAGATTGAATACCGATGACCAAATTCCTCACTCTAACGTGTAAACATCTTTGCGGTGAGGTTGGTCAGTCTGCAGAATTAACTGACCAAGTATTGAGGATCTCTAAGTTTCTCTTTATTTCTTCAGGTATGCCTTTCTGTATATAATCAATTTGGTTATGAAATATAATGGGACTACTAGATCCTATTTTTTCCTTCTCTTTCTCTCCTTCTCAGTTTCTTCCTTTTTTTCTCTCTTTTCCTCCCTCCCTCCTTTCCTTCCTTCCTTCCTCCCTTCCTTCCTTCCTTCCTGAGACACCTCCAAGACATAAATGATAAAAGATCACTAATTAGAATATGGTATATAGCTAATCCACTGACACGCAAACTAGTTTCATGCTAATACAGTTTTACTGGTTGGACCAAGTTGAAAGCAGTCTCAAGGTTTGTAAATAACCATTCAATATGATGAGTTGCCATGAGGTGACCACAAAAAAGGGTGGATGAAAGAACTGTTTAAAGAAACACGCTGTCAGTATGGTATCTTTTGTACTGCTGGCACACAAGAGCACATGCACCAGCTCAAAATAAAACAGTACAGTGTAAGAAACTCCCAAATAAGAAGAATTTTAAGACTATGGCTATAATTGTACATAAAAAACTATTCATTGAGTTCTTATTCTGTATAGGGTGAATGATGAGGGGATATGAAGACGGCAGAACTGTCCTTCAAGTTCCTTGTAATACAGTTGGATGAATGATGTGTGAAGTCAGCCTTAAAGTGAGACTAGTTAATATACAGCAGTTAAAATGTGCACTAGACTGGACATACGACTAGGATATGTTTGGGGACACTTGTAGTGGGAGACACAACACAACCATAGATGAAAAAGATTTTTGTTAGCTTTTTGCCAGGAACATATTCTTTCACCCTTCTAATCCCAGTGGAGGCACCAACAGCTTCCTTCCAACTGTCACAGAAGGTAATCCAATATTTGTGTGTTTGTGTGTATGTGTGTGTGTGTGAATGTGTATTCTGAGGGGTCACAAAGTGGACCACATCTTTTACAGCCACTGCTATATGTAAAGGTATAGATGATGTCAGTCAAAGGCGGTCCTCCCAGAATTGAGAAAACTAGGCAAGGGTCTCTCATTAAATACCATCTTGAGTAAGCATAATAAAGACGTAAGGAGGAAGAAGCAATTTGTGTCAAGTGTTTATTGAGCTCCAGTTTTGCTTTTGGAAAACAGACCAACACTGTTAACAAAAGTTCACCTCGTTAGTCTTATGGGGTGAAAAAAGTTTCCTGCAGTTTTGGGGATAAATGCTTGGATGTAGTAGGTGTGTTCTTTTATCTCATCCTTTTCTGCCTTCCCTCAGCTCAGGCATTTAAAAAACTACCAAAAGTTGATTGTTACCCCTCTCTAGTTCTTCCCGGGCAGCTTTCCTCTCCTCTGGCATAGAAATCAAGATTGTGGAATTAACAGCTCCATCTGCTTCACACGAATGTCTTCAGTGTGGTTATCTCATGCTTTCCCCTAGTGTGGCTCATCTATGATCATTTCAAACCACTGTCACTTTCTGGTCAACCCCTGCTGTACTGTGAAGCCTGGGCTAAGAAACAGTGCAGTATTCAAGGGCATTCGTCACACGGGAAACGTGGATCCTGAATTAGACTTGAGATGTGTGTACTCCTCGGGTAGCTAATGCAGCTTCCCTTTCTTACAGATAGACCCCCATGCCAATAGTGGGAACCTGGGTGCCTAGGAGCTGGGTTATTTCAACATATTAACCTAGGATGGGGAACGTCACTAAGACCAGGACTGAGAGTGTCAGAGAGGCCAAAATGCTGAGAGACTCAGGTGGAACACCTACCATTTCCTCACCTTGTACTTCTGTAGCAACTGCTTAAGGAAACTGTGAGTAGCTAGCACAATGGAAACCCTCCAGGTTTAAAAATTGAGAAAGAGATGGAGAATGTTAGAGTGGGCATTTTGGAAATTCTAATATTGCCACTGAAACGAAGAAATGTCTGGGAGAATGCAGATCCCTCTGTGGTGCACAAGTAGATATCTGAGGTTGGCAATAAAAAAATCAGGGTGATGGATGAAGTGAAGAGGTAAGTCTAGCCCAGTGACTTCTGGCTAAAGATGTTACCAGTATCCAGGTTAAATTATAATCACACAGGGCCTGCATATTATTCATAATTCACTAAACATTTTGTATATGTCTACAGATACAATAGATAGTTAATAGATAGTAAATGAAGATCATACATTACGTATAAATTGGGTTGATGGTAACCTTGTGCATAGCCTCGTTATGTAGTTTACTTTCTTCTCAGTTGTTCTTTTGGTCATATTAAACGGTAAATTAAAAACATCCTTTTAGAGTACATCCACCCAACATTTGCTGTCTCTCTCCTCAAGAGAACCCTGAGTGAGTTGATTAGACAAGCACTCCCTTGACACTTTTATTGTGGATATTCAATAAGATCAATAAGCCAGAAACACACATGCTATCAGAGTTCAGAGTTCAGAGGAGATGCACATGCTACAGATGTTGACAGGTAAGAAATTAACTTTTCACCAGGGGATCAAGAAATTTTCCAGAAGGTAGTGATGACATTTCACCTGAGCCATGCAGGAGAGGTAACATTTGGATATGCAAAGATGGAAAAAAATATTCTGTGTGGTGGTCCTGCAGGATCAAAAGCGCTGAGTTGGAGTTGTGAGTAAACAAGGTCAGGGCATTGATTACTGAATGACAGAAATAATGGGGAATGAAGTGGAAAAAGTTAAGCCAAGAAGAATGTGAAAGCATCTAGATTTTAATATGTAGGTAGTGAGAACTCAGTGAAGATTTCTAAGCAGACGAGGAACAAGGTAAGTGTCATGATTTAGGAGAATTTATATGGAAGCAGAGTACTGCTGCTTCTTAGAGGAAATAAGACGTAACTTCTCCTGGTAGCTGGAAATCAAAGTTCGATTTTCATACTTGCATGGTGTTGAAACATCACGTTGTCTTTGCCATGTGTGCGAGGGTACGAAACGAATATAAATGATCAATATGTGTGTGTGTGCATTCATGTGCTCAGAATAAATTATCATTCATCTGAATGTTGCTATCATACACGTACACTGTACACACACGTGTGCATACACACACACCTCTACTGGGAAAAATTAAATGCAACCTAATGTTTATTTAACATAAGTGTTTACTACGTACCAGGCACTATTCTAGAAGCTAGAGACAAAGATGAATAAGATCCCTGCCTTTTAAATTTGCCATCTATCTGGAGAAAGACAAGCAAACCTAATAGCATGTGAAGAAGTGTAAACACAGTACAACGAAAAGACATAGAAGGTGAACAATAAATAGTCCTCTGGGGGCAAAAAGGCAGGGACCTTTTAGTAATTAGATGTCCTACATCTTCATCTAGGACTGACAGAAAAACACTGCTTGAAGAGTCCAGTGAAAATGGCCCACACGTAGGAAATTAGCAAAGCCTAGAAGATATGTGTTTTCTCTTACTTTTATTCCTTTTGGCTACTATTACAGGTACATGCATTTATATTATACTAATTATTTGCTGCAGGTCTATGCTTTTGTGTTTTCCTAACATTCGCAATGGGGAGCAGGTAAAAAGAACCAGACTGATGACCGTGCAAGAGTGAGTGAGTGTTCTATGATCCAAACAAAGCTTTTACAGGAGGAATCGCTGAAATGAATGCGTGATCCTAAAAGTATTGATAGAAATAGAGACATATGTAGTTGAAATAGTAAAACCTCTTTTCAATAAATTGTACTTTCAACTTTAGAAAGGAAAAAATAACAACTAATTCTCATTTCCTGCTTTCTTTCATTTTCATCCCTTTCTTGGAACATAAAGCTCAGATGAAGGTATCTGAAGTTAGGATTCTTGGGAAGCAAGGGCAAGAGTGGGGGAATATTTCCTAGAATGTAGGTGCTTTGAGATTACAGAAATTCTGCTCTCACAAGAACACTCCTCCAGGGGTTTGTATGGTAAAAATCTATGCCCGGAGTCCCTGAAACAACAAAGGCAGGTGCAATCTCTAGAAGCGAAATTATTGGTGTAATTCAAGGCTATTTTGAAATTAGTTCATTAAGGAATCCAGCAAACTCATTCTGCTTCTAGTTACTAAGTGGATAAAAGACGCCTGGACTCACTGTCAAGCATGAGAACCTCAAAAGGAGAAAATACATCCACTTAGATGACATTTACTCTCATAATTTTGGATTAGCACCAACACCATATTTACTTCTTCAGCTTTCTTTTATATTTGCTGGCTTGTGGGGTTTTTTCTCAGCAAAACAGTTTTGTTATGCTTGCTTTTATTGCAGAGCTATCCGGGTCATGTTTTCAACAGATGAATCAGATTTGTGAACCAGTTATATTGCAGCGCTATTTATGTTGCCAAAGTAAAAAATTCTGCAACTCATGGGGGAGAGGCTCTATTGAATTAGTGCCCCAGAATAAAGCACTAATGTGATGATGCAGGAACTGTACTGTCAGTGTATATTTAGACTTGTCTAATATTTTTTTTAAAACACATGGGAGATGACCTTATTATAGTATTGTCCAAAATGATATTTTTTTGCTGGGATTTTAGTTGTAAACATTGATTGCATTCCACTGAGGGAAATTGGATATTTTCAAACATCTTCTCTTGGGTTGTGGCTGATTTATAGCAATAGGTAATGTACAAACGCTCTGTATTGTTATCAAAAAAATTCCTCATAAAAAGTTAAATGATTACCCTTTTAATCTCACAACCTGTACTGCAAGTATAAACACTAGATAAATTTAGCCAATGAACCTAAACCTTCTATCTTAGCTTTCTCTTACTATACATCACTGACTTTTGACCACATAATCCGCGTTACATTTTAAAGTTAAAGTGCTCAAATATATTATTAACCTGAATCTTGCTGTCATCTTGAATAAGCCTTTTAGTCTGAGGCTTGAAGAACATGCTTCTAAACAGGAATCCTCATGTCAGTGGCATTAGTATGAGCAACAGAGGCTTTTTTTCTTTCCTTTCTTTTTGTGCTTTTTAGCATTAAAACTCTTTATACCTGAAGGTCCTCGAGCGAGAACAAATCCCTCAGGTGAGAAGACATCAGAGAGAAAAACCCGGAAATCCGTACGGAGTTAATTCACTTTATAATTCTCTGTTCAGATGGCACAGCACACAGAAGAGGGTGTAAAATTCTAAGGGGGGAACTGCTGATGTTTTCTAGAGGAGAGATACTAGGCACCTCTTTATTTTCATTGATGTACTCTTGCAGGAGGCTGTCCTGGATAATAAGAGCCTTTGGAGTGCAATGACGCCATCAGACCAACTCAATGGAAGAGGAAAAGAAAGTGAAGCCAGGAAAAGAAGGGAAGAGAAGAGAGAAAAGAAGAGGAGAGGAGGAAAGAAGAGGAAAGAAACTTGAGGGAATCTGAAGGAATACCGGTTCTGCTCCATGGAGTAAAGCAAAGCATTTCAGTGGCAGGAACTTCACGATCCCCCCCTACCAGCAAGCCCCCCCCCCCCCCACACACACAGCCCCTGCCACCGGTGCTGAATCAGTGAACTGAGAATATATGGCTTGCTTACAAACTGTGTTTCTATTTTTCTTAAGAATTTAAGCCTCTGTCAGCTGAGAAGATTAAAAATTTTGGAGCTCGTGTATACAGAGAAATCCAATGAGGAATTCCACTTGACAAGCTTGGCTCAGTAAATTTTCTGAAATAAGAGGACTCCATGTCACAGGATAATGGGAGATAAAGCCAGGACAGATTATGTGATAGACTCGATTTCAGGTAGATAATCAGCAATCCGTTTTAGAAAGGGCAGTGTGTATCTGGTCAGTATCTCCATGGAATGACATTTAAGAAGTACGTGATTTCATGTTCACCACTGAGCTTTTCTAATTTATACCTGCCAATTTGATTTCGCTAAAATCAGAATGCCTAAATCCCACCTGGTCAGACCCTGGTCAATTTACTCTACTTCGGACTGTCCTAATTGTCTGCGGTGATCCTAGGTGGGCAGGTGAATGTAGAGGCTTGGCTTGATCTCCTTTCAGGGTAAAAGTCTTCAAGATGTGCTTCACGGAACCCAAGTTCTGTGAAAAGTTAATAGATGTCTTGTAAATAGAGGTCATATGTTTAAGTTATCTTGCAAGGACTTGGGTTAATCAATGACAAGTGAGGTTTTTACTACGGGACTTCTCAGAACATGCCACGGGTATTCCTGTTTTCTCAGCTGGGCATAGAAGATGGTATACTTTTTAAAGGGAATGTTTTTCTCATGGAGCATCAGGTTTTCCACACAAGATTAACTGCAGAGCACCATTTCAGGTGGCTCCACGCAGGTGTTGCTCCTCTCATACCTCGCCAAGGAAATCTGAGAGAAATTCACCAATCTGTCAATACTCCAGAAGAGTGCAGTCGGATAGAATTTTCTGCTCTGAGGAAATATTCCGTGTTGTCCAATATGACAACCACAGCCTCACGTAGCTACTGAACACGTGAGTGTTGTCAGTGTGGCTAAGGAACTAACTTAAAAAAATATATATTTACTTTTAATTAATTTAAATTCAAAGAGCTACACGTGTCTGGTGGCTACTATACTGGACAGTACGGGTCTAGAATATGACACATACCAGAGGGGGCTTAGCAACTCATGCATGTTTCCATGGGGCCCTGAACCTTGCAGTGATCAGTGATCCGCCGGGTTGGGAAGTGGACTTTTGAGTTGACACAGGCATGGGAATCCAAACTTTTTCAAGTACAGAGTTACTTTCCCAATGAGTGTTGCTCTAAGTTAATAGCAGATCCCAACCTGGGCATTTGTTCCTGCCTGTTTTCCTTCCCCTTCTTTTCCAGATGTTTTGATCCACAAGTTACAGGGAACAACAGACATTCCAACCTTTCCACTCAGATCTTGAGCCAGGGATAGTCAGCGTCTACCTCGTCTTTTACTACAAAAGACTCCACCCAAGACGAATGTGCTTCTGTGGCTGGGTTCCACGCTTTCTCCACGTATCCTGCCCATTCATCAGAGAAGGCCGTTTCAACAGTTTTGTGGCTCTCTTATGTCCCCAAGGCTTTGTACCACTTGGCCCACTACCTTTTCCTGTTTGAGCCTGGGATCACACTGCGTCTGCCGAATGGTACCACTTTAAGCTGTTACTGGCAATCAAATGAAAGAAAAACTTGAACCCTTTGGTGAACTTTTCCCAGTAAAGAGGACAACACTTCTGTTCCATTTATAAGGAGAAAAAAGGGAGTAGGGGCGGTGTTGCACTTTGGTTTCAAGCCCTGTAAATGCGGAAGGTATAAGGAAGAAGATTTTCAAGGAGAATATTTTCCCTTCTCAGCTCAGGCTGTGGTCAAACAGCTTAGAAGCTTCACAACTGTTCTTTCTCTTGTTGGCTGATCAGGTTCCAGGACATTGCAAAAGATTTATTTACAATCACCCAAAGAGCCAGAATAGCCTCACCTTCATCTAAGAAATAATAGCTGTTTTGTGCTATGTCTTTCAACAACAGTGATTCATTATGTAGCACTAGGCCTTCCCTGATACTCGTAACTGTCAGGCAGATTTCCTATGGCTTGTTCTCACACAATAGACCTATTTTGTCAAATTGAACCTAGAGATGTAAAATTATCTGCATGTGTAGATGTGAGTGTACTGGCTTATGCATATATAAGTACACGAATGTATTTATTAACATGTGCTTCTACAATGCTGTCGTTCTAAAATGTTTCTCGCGGCCATCATAGGGGTGCTCACCTGAGGACCCTTCTCCTTGGTCATCTGCACATGACTGACAGACAGAGCTCCAAGGGATTGATGGCTTCTAGTTGAAACGTACATATTTATTCCTCTTCAGGGCATGGAGGTGAGTTGCACTGCTCTATGGCCAGGGATGACAGAGACATCTGGGGTTTCCAAATTTCTGATATCGCGGTTAAGCAAATTGTTTTGCACCCAACCCTTACTGTGAAGGAGTTAATAAAAGTACCTAGAGGCTTATCATGTTCGGTTGTGAGGATCTGTCCCATGCTCTCTCCTCCGTATGTCCCTTTCTTTTCTCCTCTAGATCCAAATATGCATCCCGTGACAGGCAGGCAGGGGCGAGTATCAACTGTCCTCCACATGTTCAGGGCTTTACAGATCTCTCTTAACTCATTATGGGGCTAAGTCTTGGACTTGGTATTTTTAGTCAAATTTTATTTGAGAATTCATTTCACTTAACCTACAGACAATAAAATAGACCACCATCTTGATTCCTCAACCTTCTTTTGAGCAAAAATAGGAAAAGTGATATGATAAAAAATAATAATGTAAGGTACTGATTTCCTAATCATCATTTATCAAGAAATGGGCTTCAAACTTCAAGAAAATGGTATTTTTGGAAGCAAAGCAACAAATCTGTTTTTAAGCAAAAGCCTATCAGAAAATTCCAAATCATTTTTAAACTACTTGCTTTATACTAATTTGGTTTAAACTTTACATGGTGTTTAACGCTAACAACCAAATTTCGAATGACTTATAGATTCCCAGTGGTGCTTGAAAACTCTTAAAACCATTCAGCAAATGGGAAATCTAGTTTGTAAAGACATTTTGTGGCCTGGATAACAATACATTACTAGCTGAAGATAGTGATTTGTCTAAAATAATTATCTAAATGAGGTCAGGTATAAATTAAAAGTCAGAACCACTATAGATGCAACATGTAAATGTGAACCAGACAATTTCTTTAATGACCTTGAAACTCAAGATTAGCCTAGACTAGGTTCCGCATATCTGGTTCCATATATGTGGAACCTAGAAAAATGGTACAGATGAACCTGTTTGCAGGGCAGAAATAGAGACACAGATGTAGAGAACAAACGTATGGACACCAAGGGGGGAAAGTGGCGGGGGGTGGTGGTGGTGGGATGAACTGGGAGATTGGGATTGACATGTATACAGTAATATGTATAAAATAGAAACTAATAAGAACCTTCTGTATAAAATAATAAAATAAAAATTAAAAAAAAGATTAGCCTAGACTTATGTTTTTAAAAAATCAGCTTTAACTATAAAAATAATCTTTCCCAATTCTCTTTCTGCTCGAATGTCTTCTAACAGCTAAGCTGCTATTAGTAAGAAAGACATATCATTTTCAAGATCTTTGTGTTTTTGCTTGTATTCATTCATTCATTTGTTCAAGTTGATGGACTAGAGCAACTGTAGTTACCCAGAAGCATATATAAAAAATACCTCAAGACTTAGCTTGATTGGACACTCAGTGAGTCACGTGTGTAATGCACAGCCGGAAGAATTAATGCAATCACAGTTGCATCAAAGACGGTGTCAGGTAGGAAAGTACATAAAACTCTCTGCACAGGGTTAGGTCATACCTGGAAAATTGAGTTTATTTCTGGGTGACACATTTTCGGAAGGACGCTGAGAGACTGATTATACTCAAAGAGAGTAACCAGAATATTGAGAGACATGAAAATCATGACATATGCAAACCTGGGTATTATAACACACAGAAGAAATGATTCAGGGTTGGGGATTTGTGTTTGTCTGATTAGGTAAGCGTCTCCAAATATTTTAAAGGTTTACGTTTATAAAAATGTTGTTCTTACAGAGGGTAGAACTAGTATCAAGCATGATGAACTCCAGAGAGTCAAATTTCCTTGTATCATAGAACTTTCTAACAGCACGTGGAACAAGGTACACTGAATAGCCATTTTTCTTGAGGAATTCTAGGGGAAACTGTACATGAATCCCCTATGAATTGCAATTACACACGAGCCCTTAGATGGGGCAAGCAATTGGTTTGGCCATCTGGAGAGGTTCTTCCTGTCTTACACTCTTTGAAATATCTGCTGAGTATCTGTTGTACATTCCCCCCCGCCTTTTTTTTTGGGAATTACGTTGGCAAACTGGTTCGAGAAGGGTGAGAAAATACATTTGTCAGTGGTTCTTGTAACTGACATTGTGAACTCAGAGTATGCTAAGACCTTTGAAAGTTCAGTGACAAAAATCAAAGATGTGTGATCACTGCTTAAGCAAACAGAGAGAAATTATGCAAAAGAGAACACATTTCATTTGTTCCCACATTCATGGTGCAGAGAAGGAAAGCAATGGGAGGAAGGAGAGACACTGGGAAGCCCTGCATTAGTCACTTTCATTTCAGATGAGCGGCAGGGCATTATCAATGTTCTGGGGATTTACAGATAGTTGGAGAAATATGTATCAATTTTCAAGGAGCCTTTAAGCTCTGCTGACTGTGTTTCCCCAATAGCTTTCAACATAGCCCGGGTCAGAAGCTGCCCAGTAAAGGCAGTTGCCATCTTTCAGCTGACTTTGAGGTTCTGGGTGCTCTTCTGTTCTCTCCTTTTGTCATCAGCCATGCCTGCTGCAGCAGGAATATCATCCACGTCTTTCTGTCTGAGTCAGGGCTTCGCTGAATTCAAGGTGGCTTTGTTTCTGGAGCCATGAGTCTGTACCTGCTTTCTCAGCTGGGCACCTTGCTTTCATTCACTTCATGGCCTCCATCACTTTTTAAAATGGCTTTGTTGAGGTATAACTGATATACAAAAACCGGCATAGACTTAATGAATGCAATTTGACGAGGGCTTTCGGGTCCATACACCTGCCCCTGGCTAGGTGCCGGGTTTTTCGTTCTCCACTTTCTGTCAGCTTTGGGCCACTGTTTTGGTTTTTTTTTCCAGTTTGGGAAGCGGAACTTTTAACTTTGACTTCCTCAACTTCTTTTTTCCCATTTTCATTCTTAGCCTGAGTTCTATCCGTCTTTTGCTGCGCCTTAGTTTCCCTAATCCACTGCTGTTCTCGGCCTGATTGTAGCTCTTCCTGGAAACAATCACATGTAGGTATTTTTAAGTGAACAGCGTCTCAACCAAATGCACTGTCATCTCCCAGTACCTGTGATGACAACTTCCAATGAAGGCGTGCATGAGGATTTCAGGAAAATCATGCACACAGATTTATTCAATAAGCATTTCATGAGTGGACAATGTGCTAAGTTCTATGTTAATTACTAAGAATAGTGTATTGGATGGCGAGCCCTCTTCTTAAGGAACATCTCACATTGGGCTCATTACAGCACGTAAGTCCTTCAGTTGTCTCCGACCAATTTACTAAAATTCCTGTGATATTGTATTGGTTTACTTCTACTTGTGCTATACTACCCTCATTTTTCTTTTTCCTTTTATGCTGAACTAAGAACTCTGCCATTTCTTCTCACATTTTTTAAGAATACCTCCCCTCTGACCTTCTCAGTCACTCCTGAACACACATTCGCGGTTAAGAAAAGCATCTTAAACTCAAATTTAAATACGGGGCTGTGAGGGTGGTAAATCACACACAAAAAGCATTTGACAAAGCAATGTATCACTTAATTTTTAAAGACATATATATTTCAAGTGAATTTAATTTGCATATTTCTGACTCATTTCCATTCCATCATCTAACGTCTTTTTAAAGAGTTGCTGCATTTTTGCATTTTCAAAGGACGCACTTGTGTCATCTATGACTACCTAACCTTTGCTTTCTGGAATTTGACTATCAGAAAATTCTTCCTTTGTCTAATCTCAGTGTCTCTTGCTGAGATGGAACATTCAGCCATCTTCTGGAATTGTAAGGAAGGGGAGAATGTCAAATCCAGTTGGGTTTCACGTCTGTGTGAAAAGCCACACTATTGTCTGACCTTTGGTTCTAGGGTTTTCATTAAAAGTTTTGCATCATTTCAGCACCATCTCTGACTACTTCACGTTTATCGAGTTGTGAAAATAAAACCTATCCTTGATGCTTGGTTGGTTAGGATACAATGGGTTGTCTAGTGGCAACACTGAGGTATTCCTTCCACATCGTTTTATAACATGTCTATTAATTCATCTCAACTTCATGCTCTCACTAATAAACACTATTGCTGACTTGGGTTTCGGAAGGAGCCTGTTAAAACTTATGTCCTATTGCACTTTACATAAACAATGTCCGTGTTGAAATAGTGAAGTGTCATAAGCTACATTTAATTCCAAGACAGCATTTTAAAACAACTGGACTGAGTTTTTTTTGTGGAAGGATACCATATTGTATGGAGTTACCCCAGTCCCTGGCACAAAGAAGGTACTCAATATTTTTACCTGAGTCAATAGACAAATGCTAGCAAGTGTTAACTTCATTGAAGGTTTACCGTGTGTTAGGTATTTCGCTAAGCTCTGCATAGGGACTGTCTCAATGCTTCCCAAACCTCCATAGTACAATTATTATCTTCAGTTTGCCAATGGAAAAACTGAAGTGCAGGGAATGTTGTTCAAGGAATACATACACACACACACACACACACACACACACACACACACACACATATATATGTCTATACATACATATACATATATATATATATGTATGTATGTATATGAGTGACACACATTTAAAGAAAAGTCAACCTTGGGTTCCAGGAAAAATAGTGCCCAGGAGTCAGGAGCTTGTGAATTTCAGTTCTTCTCTGTCTTTTTAACAACAAAATACCCTTAAGTGAATCACCTTACTGCTTCCATGCCTCAGTCTTCATCAGCAAACTAAGTGTTGAACCAGAAAGAAAAACCTTTAGGCCCATAACCTTCCATGACTATTGGTCCCATGAAAGAGTCACACAGCTGAAGGTGTTTGGAGGCGGGCAGGCCTCTGGGTTGGGTGCTGAGCCATGACTGAGGACAGGACACAGGGTTGGGGTCTGTTCTTCCTGTTGGTCCTAATGCTGGGTATGGCTTGTCAGCTGCTGCTTATTTTCCTTGCTCAATCTTTTCTTATCAGAGGCAGAAGGCATAAAGGATGCCATCTGGGATTGCTTGTTTAGATACAGCATGGTGTTAACAAGTTTCTCTCTCCTTACTCTTTCTTGTTTATTGCTGGCTGCAAGGAGCAGGGATACACATGTCCAAATGCAGCTGTCGCCCAGGCTCTGTTCTTCATCATGAACCTGGGGACCACAGGGAAGTGGGAGGCACAAGCCATGAGTGAGCTGGGGGGGAAGGCGAGTAGCCTTGGGGCCAGGAGTGGGTACTGTATCCTGCAGCACCTAGAAGAGGTCTGAGATCATGTCATTTTCAACTGTGAAAGCAAAGGCGAGTAGCCTTGGGGCCAGGAGTGGGTACTGTATCCTGCAGCACCTAGAAGAGGTCTGAGATCATGTCATTTTCAACTGTGAAAGCAAAGGTATGAGATTTTATTGACACCTTCTCTGGGAGTCAGTATAAGAGATTACATATTCCTGGGAAGCTGGAGATTGATAAAAAATGTGGCACTTTTTAACCCTGTTCAGAAATTTTATGTTTACAATTTAGCACAGCATTAAGAGCCTGGGTTTTAGAGTCACACGGGATTTAAAGCCAAGTTCCTCCGCTTGTTAACTAGTAGTGGACGCTGTGATCGCCACATCAAGATTCCCTTTACCCAACCTTTGCACGCACGGCATCTGCTATGAATATTGGCTGCCAGCCGTGTTCAAACCACCCCACGCTTCAGAGAATTGCCTTTGGCGAAAATGCGAAGACCTCCTGAGAGCCAGAGGCTGGCTGTCGGCCTGGTACAGAAGACCTCTTCTTGCCTCAAGGTGGGAACAACTCTATGGTGTGCCTTGTACTTCAGAACTCCATGTGGGATCAGAGTGACGGTGGACGCCAGCTGAGGCTCCAGTCTTCCCCTAAGTAAGTGACTACTTTGGCTCTACTTCCAGGGAAACTGAACTGTGACATTAGGTGAATTTGGGAAGTGACGGCCTCTCTGCTTCTGGTCTCTCCTCTGCTAAAATGAGATGGCTACTAACTCTGACCTTATCATTTTGTTGTAGGTATGAAGTGTTCTTGAAGCACTTAGCATAACACCTGACACACAGTGTAGCTATTTATATTATCCGCTATACTATTTGTTACATTACTTGCTACATGGATTGGGGATTCTGATAACATGATGCCTTCTCAAACATGTGGAAACACCAGAAAGAAGAGATTCGCTCCCCTGCTATGGAATGAGCATAATTATTATTTAAACATCCTGGTTCCTAATCAGATTTAAAAACAAACAAACAAACAAACAAACAAGGAACAGTCTAAACCAATCACTGGAAAGACCTTGAGTCCCCAGGGCCCAGCCTCACGACACGAAGTGACGCATCTGTGGGTTGTGTGTTGCTCTGTGAGCCTGCTGGCTGCTGGTAGTTGTCCATATTTGTGCAACAGAAAACATCGCTCTCCTCAGACAGGAAAAAAATGTATATGTATATACATATATGTCTCCATACTGCTAGTGTCTAAATTAAGAAACGTAAAAGCCAATTCCTGTTAAGCCAGAAGGCAAAACCAACAGCAGTGCCGGCTGTGAAAAGAGCAGACTTCTCAGACTTGGAGCCTCCAGAGACGCCTCCCCCATCGTGCTCATGGGTCCTTTCCAAACTGTGCATCGGAAATTGCATGGCACCCTGGAGCAGATGTTCATTCAGAACGCAATTAACTGAGTGAGGGTCAAAGAAATCAGGGAGTTTTAAAGTGTTGATAGAGCAGTTGAGGAATCAAGAGACCTATGAAGAGGGATTCTGGGGCTGATCCCAAAAGCCCCTCGGCACTTTGTGGCCTTGATGGATCCCACCTACTATTTACCGTCTGCTGTTGATATCTTACCCGGGGCCCTTACCTTCGAGCAAAAAGAATTGCATCCATTTATTCATTTATCCAATTAACACATTCCCCCACCCAGAATACTCCAGACACTGTGTGGGGTACTCAGGATGAAACGGGTTCATCAATGTTGAAAATCAGAACTGGTAATTCCCAACGTGCCTGTATCCCCCAAACATGAGCTTCCATCTCCCGGGGGATTTTGGTGATCTGCAGAAACTTTCTGTGTACAGCTAGACTATCAGCTTCCTAAGGGCAGGAGAGCTGATTATTGTCTGACCTCCTAGCCTGGTGCTCAGCACATAATAACGGCTCAGTTCACACATGGCTTGAGATGATTTACCAAGCCATTTATAATTTCTGGAGGAATTCATACAGACATGTATTATAATCAGCTCAAATCAATCCATTTTGCTTTTTTGCCCCGTCCCATCTTCAGTACATCCAGTCCTGCAATGCCGGCTTTGAAGAGAGTCCATCTTAATGTCCTAGGGCTGCTGTAACAGATGGCCACCAACTGGCTGGCTTGAAACAACAAATCTATTCTCTCACCATTTCCAGAAGTCTGAAATCAAGGTGTCGGCAGGGTTGGTTTCTTCTGGAGGCTCTGAGGAGAGTCTGTTCCTGCCTCTCTCTTAGTTTCTGGAAGCTGCTGGCGTTCTTTGGCCTATAGTTGTGTAAGTCCAATCTCTGCCTCGGTCTTTTCATGGTCTTCCCCTCTGTGCATGTTCTCCCCCTTTTCTTCTCTCATGGGGACATGTGTTGTTGGATTTAGTGCCCATACTAACCCAGGATGAGCGCATCTCAGTATCCTTCGCAATTATATCTGCAAAGAGCTTTTTCCATAGAAGGTCACAGTCACAGCTTATAGATGACTCTCTTGAAGGACTGCCGTTCAGTCCAGTCCAGGGTCCTAAAATTTCCAAGTAAATTACTAGGAGTGGCAGTTGCTTAGTAAACCACCCACCAGATACCCAGAATCAGGCAAGGACTACTGTGTGGTCAAATGGGACTTGGAATAAATGAGTCACATAAACCATGCGAATAAGTATTGAAATCCAGCCAATTGATTCTCCCCATCTCACCTGGGGCTACAACCAGTCCAGTTTGTCAGGCAGGTGATCCAGACTTTCATCCTCATTTTTGTTGCTTCTCATGGCTTTCTTATTTCAATGGCAAGATGGTGGGCATTTGGGAGGATGTCACCCGATGTTTTCTTTTACTCTTTGAATTAGAGGAAGTCCTAATTCTACTGATCCTATGTTCCTTCCTCACACCATTCTCTGATATTCTGATCATATCCTTCTTTTCATATCATTTTCCTGTTGAAGCTATTTATAATCTTTTAGGATTAAGCAGAAATGAGGCTTCCGTCCTTACCTCTAACTTGCCCTCTTTTAACCTCAGTTTGCTTTCAAGCACTCATCAGAAGGCCTACCGAGGAGATACTAGTTCCTTCTCACACGGAAACAGAATTTCAAAAGAGAGCCCCACGTGAGAAAGAAAATATATGTTTCTCTTCTCCTTTTCTTAGCATATGCCCCTTATCAAGAACATATACTCCACAATAAAAATAATGTGTCAGAAATCCCATTAAGTTTCTTTTGAGGATCCAGTTTTCATAAGCTTGTGTGTGAATTGGATCCAAGAGGAAAATTACTCTTCTTGAATCAAACCTATCTGCTTACCTAACCAGCTGGCACGGACAGGCAAAGCAAAAAATAAAACAGCAAATCCAAACCTTAGACCTGGTTCCAGCCTCTTTTCCTTTGCTATCAATTTGACATGTTTCATGAGAGCTGAACCGACCAGAAAAAAAAAAAATCGTTGGGAAAATTCTGGAGACCAAGTTTTTTTCCCAGAGGATGGCTGTCACCACTTGCTCAAGGTTTTTGCACCTTAGAAACTCTGCCAGGATTGGACACACCCAGGCCTGAGCTGATGTGCTGTACGCACCTTCTTGCTTGTCATGAACAAACTTGATCATTCTGGTGTCTTAACCCTAAGCTTCTTTCTCACTCACAACCTCCAGTCTGATGGATAAGACACAAACTTGATTTTCTTCTCTGTCCAACCAGACTGATCACTGCATCATCTCAGAGATGCCTTCTTCATATGGGATGTTAAGGACAGAGTACCTTGGTCTTGGCTTTAAAATGCTGATTGAATCAAATCTTGTTCCTTTCTTCCTGTGATGTCTCCTCTCTAGCACTTTTCCCAAGCCTGTCTTTGTTTTCTCAGCCAAGGTGCATTTTGCATCTTATATTCTATACGTCTATAAGTTTCTGTCTTTGAACTGAGCAATGTACACTAGCAAATGTTTCACAGAATAAAACTGAGATTGTTGTCTAACACCTACCTTTAGCTGAGCATCAGTTTTCTCCTTAAACAACTGTCCAGAGCCAAGGGGAGTGGCATAATAGAATATTTCATAAGTAAATTTCCTCCATATTGTGTTATGTTCCCGACAATTTGCATTCAGAGTTGCTTCTGAGATTATCGGTTCAGACAGTAAACTCTCCCTGTTCTAAGGGCATCATAGGAAAAAAGCAAAAAACAAAAAACAAAAAGTTTACACTCAGAGTGATTCTGTTTCTTTTCATCAGTGTGTTTGATCACAAATGAAATCTAGAAGGGCCAATTAGTACACATTTCCTCAGGGCACCTGAGAGTCAGAGGACAGAGAATTTATTTTCTTGGTTTGCCCTAATCCTTCCACTGCCTGTTTTCATTAGATACCAAGGCCATTAAACATTATGTTGCCCAAGCAGATTTGAGACTCACAGAGATGGGCTTCCTTTGGCCCATCCAGAAAGCTCTTTCAGAAATGTGTTTTGAGCTCTTTGACACACTCTGGGCATCATAAACTCCCGCTGCTTTTCCTCTCTCCCCTCCCCCTCAGTAATCTCTCCCCTTTACTCCCTCTCTCTTACAGCGAGTTCCCTGTTTTTAGCTGACTCACAGCAGCTGGCTGGCACCTCCAGGGTCATACTGTACGTAACACAGAATCCTCTCTGTTGGCTACCATGGTGCTTCTAAAGAGGGGCTGTGGCAGCCGCTGCAAAGCATCCTGGGTCCTCCAGCCCAGCCCTCCTTTGAAGCCCTGAAGCAAGCGGCTGGCAGCAGCCTGGGGCAGTTCAGGGCCCCAAAGTTCCTGGCTAACACGGCTTCACTGAATCCCAGGGCTCCTGCTGCCGCGGAGATGCTGCTCAGAAGTAAGCCCTTAAGAAATTCAGAACAAAATCCAGGCGGACAGAAGCAGAGTCATATGGCCTCTCAAAGCCAATGGCTGCCAGGAAATAGTCTCAAACCTGCCAGAGCCTTGGCACCAGGCCTTGAGCCCTGCCAGTGGGTGAATAGTGGGATGGGAGGATTGGTCACATTCTCCTTTTCCAGTCAACTGGATTGTACCTGGGCACAGAAGAGCACACATGGAAGCAGGAAGCCACCATCTATCACTTTCTCTCCTGAAAATAAACGCTGGCCTGTTTAAGTAAAACTATACCCTAACCAGGAGGAACAGTACAGATTTTCATGGGTAAAAACACAGTCTTCTGGCTTTCAGATACTTAAAACTGGATGGCTCCCCACTTCCAAAAAACTGTCTAGAGGCTGAATATTTTACAAACTATAGAGTCTACAGATTTCAGGTTGATTTATTTATCCTTTTTTCTCCACTCCTTTCCACATTATTGATTCCTATCTGATTCTTGCTCTAAGAAATGATTTTCTTTTACAAATAATTTAATAAACCTAATGTTCTGCTAATGATGATGACGATAGCTAAGGCACACCTCGTTCTTTCTGCAGCTTGGCGGGAGAAAATCTGCAGATTATTAACATTTCTTAAATGTATGGGTTTTTTCTTTTTCTAACACATATACTTTAGCTTCAAGGTTAAAATAAAGGAAGAAGTAATTGATCCTAAATGGCAAATTTTAAATCACTAAGAAGCCCTGCATCACATTCAAGGCATGACTTGTAAGGAAAGTTAAACTGATTTAAACAAATGCTAAGCGACAGAGGAATTTAAAAAGATAAAGTGAGATGAAGGTAGCAGCTGCTTTTTGTAACTTTATGGAGACATTAATACAAACTTATAAAGCCGGATTATTTATTATCATAACCATGGTGCATACAGACACAAATTAAAGCAAATAATAAAAAGACAGAAATGGAGCACATCATCTCAAAATATTTACATTTTTCAATTAAAAAGGCTCAGTGAAATACATGAGATAGAGGCTATTTCACCTCAAAAGCCAAACGTTTTAATTAGGATGGTTTTCTTCAGCTGTCAATGCCAGAGAAAGCCAAAGGTAAGCAAAAGTATCACTTCGAAGATAGAGAACAGCAAAGGAGGAAGTGACATTTGAAATGAATGATTCAATGAATGAACACATTTTGAACGAATGATTCAATGTGTTCAAATATTTTTATTCCTGGTTGAGCCTTTTTTTTTTTTTTTTTGGTACACGGGCCTCTCACTGTTGTGGCCTCTCCCGTTGCGGAGCACAGGCTCCGGACGCGCAGGCTTGGCGGCCATGGCTCACGGGCCCAGCCGCTCTGCGGCATGTGGGATCTTCCCGGACCGGGGCACGAACCCACGTCCCCTGCATCGGCAGGCGGACTCTCAACCACTGCACCACCAGGGAAGCCCCCAGCCTGTACTTTTAAAATTCTGAATTATTTTTTATTTCTTATAACAAAGTCTATATTCTTGTTTCAGTTAGAAAGAACTGATGGTTTAGAGGCAGGATTGAAATGAGAAAAGATACCTCACAATTCTCCTGCAAAGAACAGCACCTGTTCAGAAACAAAATGGAAAACTACATACGGAGAAAAAATAAATGTCTACTAGATCAACAACAGTAACATAAACCACAATGAAAGAAGATGAATTAGAAAAAACAGGAGTTGTTGATGGAAAGAGATGAAGAGGAATGAACTGTTTGACTATGAGGCAATGAATTGCTTTACCTGAGATTATGGTGTAGGTGAGAAATCAAAATGGTTAGTTTGGAAATGTCAGAAGAGTAGACATCATCAAGAACTTCTACTAGAGTGTTAAGTACCTAGTAGTGACTCAACTAAAGCTTTACTGTTTAAAGACAGGCCTGCTTTGGATGTTTGCAGAGCCTGGAACAAGAGTATAAATGGTGGCCCACTTGCCATGGACCTAAACATTTAAAAGTTTTAAGAAATGGTTAAAGTAAAATATGTTCTATCCACATCCCTTGACAAATATACTTCTCAACATCAAGAAGGCCAGGTTTGAATGCAGGATTCTTGGAAGACTTGGAGACCTGTGGCCCAATATGAAGAGCTGGCCTATGCCCCTGGCTCACCCATTCTCATCCTACCCACCTATATCTCACCCTTATCTTCCTTCCACGCCACAGGGTCTTGTGCCCATGCACATAGACACTTGAGCCTACAGGTTCAACATCTGAACAGCCCACAGCAAAGGGAAGCCCAGGGCCAACCCAATGGCCTTGGAATATTCATACTATGGTACAGCCCACCCTTAGAAAGACAGACCCAGGGAAGAGGCGCACTCAGTGACCATTTGGGGCAGGGTGTTGTACCCAGAGTGTGGTCTAGAAGTGGGAGCAAGGGCTCCGGGAGGGCATGTCCTCTTTGCTCCCCAGTGTGGGAAGCGGTACAGCTGGAGACGGGGTTCAGGGCAGAAGTCTCTGACCCAGGTCTAAGGGCAGTATTAAAATCACCTCATTTACAAACTTCCAACTACAAAATAATAAGTCAGGGAGATGTAAAAATAAAAAAATCAAATCACCTACTCTAACTCAGACATTTAATGAGTCTACAAAATACAGTGCATGTAAAACACGGCTTCAGGTGGGATGAATTTCGGTGTTAGAGTCTGTGATTTAATTGCTATTATAGCAACTGTTTCACTGTAAGAAGGATAGAAAGACAATTGATTTTGGATATTGATCTTGTACCATGCAAAGTTGCTAAACTCACCAGTTCTAACAGCCGTTGTTTTGTTTGTTTTTGCTATACTCCTTAGGATTTTCTACACAATCATGTCTTCTGAGATAAAGACAATTTTACTTTTCTGTTTGTCTTATGTCACGGGCTAGAACTTCTGATACAATGTTGAACGGAGATGGTAAGATTGGAGACGCTCTGGTCTTCTTGATCTTCAGGGGGAAGCATTTAATCTTTCATCACTCAGTGTGATGTTAGCTGTAGGATTTTTGATGATACCCTTTATCAGGTTGAGGAAGTTCCCTTTTATTCTCAGTTTTCTTTCTTAAAAGTGTTAATTATAGAGGGACACTGAATTCTATCAATTTTTTTTTTCTGCATCCATTGAAATAATTATGCTTCTTTTTTCTTTTTAGTCTGTTAATATGGCATGATTTGAATTTTTCTTAAACCAACTTTGTATTCTTGGGGGGAATAAATCCCATTGATATATTATTCTTACTAGAGTCAATTTGTTAAAATGTTAGAAATTTTTACATCTATGTTCATGAGGGATATTGGTTTGTAGGTTTCTTTCCTTGTAATATCATTAATTTTGACAGTATAATGCTGACCTCCCAGAATACATTGAAAAATATTCCCTATTCCTTACTTTTCAATGTTTACAAGAGTTTATGCAGAATTGGCATTATTTATTCCTTAAATAGTTGGTAGAATCCATCTAGGAAGCCGTTTGGGCCTGAAGTTTTTTTTGGGGGGGTGGGGGGAAGGAATTAGACAATATATTCAATTTATTTAGTATATATAAATTGTGTCTTTGAGCAATTTGTTCATTTCATTGAAGTTGTCAAATGTATTGACCTAAATTATTCATTATATTCTTATTATCCTTTTTATGTCTATAGTATTTATAATAATGTCCCCTCCTCTCATTTCTGATATTGGTTATTGGTGTATTCTCTTATTTTTGATCAGTCTGGCTAGAACCTTATCAATCTGATTGATCTTCTCAAAGAATAGCTTTTGGTTTCACTGATTTTTTTTTCTGTTGGTTTTATGTTTTTTATTTCTTTGCTTTCCAAACTTTTATTATTTCCCTTTATGTCTCTCTTTCCTTTTTCTGTTTAATTTCCTCTTATTTTTCTGGTTTCTTAATATAGAATATCAGGTCATTGATTAGAAACATTTTTTCTTTCTGTTATAGAGGTTTAGTGCTGTAAATTTCTCTTTAAGTGTGACATCCTGTGAATTTTATATATCATGCTCTCATTTTCATTTCATTCAGTCCAAAATACTTTTTAATTTCCTTTTTGATTTCTTCTTTAACCCATGGGTCATGCTTCCTTTTATAGATCGTACTTTTGGAGCTGTATCTAAAAAGTTTTATAGTTTTATTTTACAGTTAGGTTTTTGATACATTTTGAGTTAATTTTGATATAATATATGAGGCAGGGGTTGAAGTTACTTTTTCTACAAAAGGATGCCCAATGATTCCAGTACTATTTGTTGAAAAGACTATTCTTTCTGTATTATAATGACTTTTGAAACTTTGTAAAATTTCAGTTAGACTACATTTTTGTGGGTTTATTTCTGAACTTTCTATTTTGTTCCATTGACCTTTGTACCTATCCTTTCACCATATCACTTTGTCATACTGTAGACTTATAATGGCTTGATATCAAGGAGCATGAGTTCTCCAACTTTCCTTCCTATTCAGGATTTTTTTTTGGCTATTCTAGTTCCTTTTTTGCATATAAAATTTAAAATCATCCTGTTGATCTCTAGAAAAAACTTTCCTGGGATTTTGATTGGGATAGTGTTGAATAAATCAAGTTGGTATCTTAATAATATTGAGTCCTTCCAATCCACAGAACAGATACATCTCTCCACTTATTTAGATCTTTTAAAAATTTCTTTACTCATTTTTTGTAGTTTACAGCACAGAGATTCTGAATATATTCCTTTAGATTTTCATATGAGTGCTTCAATTTTTTATACTATTTTGAGTGGTATTCCTGGCTCTGTATGATCTTTCAGTATGGTTCAGCCTGGTCTCTTCTGGTGGTTCTTTCTTGGTGTTAGGCGCTTTCTTCAGATTTCTATAGATTTTCAAATTATTTCTCTGTGTGGCTCTCCCCTTTCTGTGTATCTTTCTTTTCTTTTCTACTCTGCTGTCCCCAATTTCTCAACTTGGTCTCTTCAACTCAGAATCCTGCAGGCTCTGTTTTGTTTTTCCCTCCCGGCCTTGTAGCCTGGATACTCTCTCTAGGCAGTAGGTGGGGCCCATAGCACCCATCTAGTTTGCTTCCCTTCCTGTAGTAATTCTTGTGCTGTACTGCCTGTTAAGCAATGTCTGAAAAATCACTGTTTCATATATTTTCATCTCTTTTTATCATTGTTTAAGGTAGGAGGGTGTATCTAGTCCCCATTACTCCACTGTGGCTGGAAACAGAATCTTCCACTACAGCTCTTGACATGAATTATATGTAATATAATTGTACAGTATAACCTTTCCACTCTGCCTCTATTTCAGGCACGCTGAACTTCATTCAATCTCCATATATACGGAGATAACTCCCAAAAGGGCCCTTGTACATAGTCTTTCCTTTGCTCAAATTGCTTTTCCCTCCTGCTGTCCACTCAATTCCTACTCACCCTTCAGATTACATGCAGTCATCACTTCTCCAGTGGAAGTGTTCTCTGACTTCCCTAAATTGTCAGATTCCCTGTTATATACTCTCATAACACATCTTCATGACATTCACCTCATTTCTAATTTTACATTTACGTATAACTATTTGATGCATGTCTACTTCCTCCTCAAAACTGTAATAAGCACAGGGACTCTGTCTTTGCCTATCATTTTATCCAGTACAGTGCCTGGCACATGGTAGGTGCTCATCAAATATTTGTAGGACAGGTGAACAAAAGGAGACTACTTCCAAATTCATCTTTTGTGCAAAGTTTTATTATTTCCTATATTTTCTTTCATAGGGAATGCACCAATCAGTTATTATAGCTTTTCTCCCATAAAATTAAAACTTCCTGTATCTCACCAAAGCAAAATTAACAAAAGGACAACTGCTCTATCAAATTGTAACATCATTCACTATTCGGAGACAACTAATTTAAGTCTTATTGTTAAGTAAACTGCTGATAGGAGAATTCTGCAACGAATTAGTGCGCTTAAATTGCCATTTACTCATCACAGATGCAGTAAAGCCCAACTTGGCACAATCAGGCAAACAGAATCTGACTCATGAGGGATATCAGATTTCCTTACTTCCATTTTGGTTTCATCTTTCTAGTTTGTTTGAAAACTCATAAAAACCATATGATGAGTTTTCAAATAAAACTAGTGGTAGTTCCATGCTGACATTTTGCCCCCTGTAGTTTGAGTTTTTACTTGAGGGCTGTGATCCTGGTATCACAAACAAACATCCCAAGGAAATATTCTTGCACTGCATATTACAGTATGAGGTAGATGCGGAATCTGATGGCTAATTGCTTTCCAGAGGGTGGTTCTATCACTTGCATTTCAAGTCAATTTAAATGTTGATACCCCAAAATGACTTATTTGATAGAGTTGTTGTTAATTTGATTGAAACAGTTGCCAGAGTACCCCTGGATGTTTTTTGTAGTTGTAGGAAGAACACACAAATTGATTTACTTCTCAATTTTTGTTATAACTCAGAGTATACCTCAAGGTTAGTCATTACTATTTCCCACTTAAAATAGAGACATACTTTATTATAATCATCCTCAAATACAGCAAATGCTCCCAAAGTTAAAAATAAAATTTGAGATCTATTGAGAGATACATATAAAAGATTTTCCTCCCCTTTGCTTTTGTTTCACTATCTGAAAAATCTGAGAAATAATTGCTACTTATCTTCCCAGCAGAAAAATTATGAGGAATATTAAAATAATATATGTAAATTACTTTGCTGTCAGAAGCCCTGCACACCTGTGTAATATATTACATTGTTAAAGACTCATATTAGTAGACTTTAAATTTTATCTTAATGCTCAAATAAGTAATTCCCATACACAGCTCAATGTATTGGCCCTAATATTTCTTTTTAAGGAGACAGGTGCTGCTTTAATCAATTTGAATGGACACAGATTTAAAATTGCCCCTGTAAGAAAGCATTGTTGTATTAATGCTACTAATATTAAACATAGTTAGGAGCTTGTTCTCATTTCTGTGGGACTTCTACCTGTTTTGAACGTAGCACTTTTATTTAATAATTCTGACCTCCTGGTAGAAATGCAGCATTCTTGGTGATGTACAATAATAACAAAACGCCTGGGTTTTTGGAGTGAAACATCTCTGGATTCAAATTCCATCTTTGCTACACATTAAGTGTGTGACCCAGAGCAAGTTCCTTTTTCCCTCTGTGGGCTTGCTTATGTTCTCTCTGTGTCAAATGAGTGATAATCCCACAGGGTTTCCTGGGGATTAGTGATCTTCATGTAAAACACTGAGTACAAATGGGATAGTCACTGACTGGCAGTTATCATTATTACTAAAAACTGCACTATGCATGCAATAGTGTGATTTGGCATTAATAATTAAGGAAAAAAACTATACAGGCATACCTCATTTTAGTGTTCTTTGCTGTATCGTGCTTTGTAAATATTGTGATTTTTACAAATTGAAGGTTTGTGGCCATCCTACATTGGATAAGTCTATCAGCACCATTTTTCCAACAGCATTTGCTCACTTTGTGTTTCTGTGTCACATTTTGGTAGTCCTCACAATATTTCAAACCCTACACCAGCAAAAAAGATTATGACTCAATGAAGGCTCAGATGATGGTTAGCATTTTTTAGCAATAAAATACTTTTAAATTAGGGTATGTACATTGTTTTTTAGACATTATGTTATTTCACACTTAATAGACTACAGTATAGTGAAACGTAACTTTTATAGGCACTGGGAAACCAAAAAATTTGTTTGACTTGCTTTATCGCGATATTTGCTTTAGTACGTTGGTCTGGAACAGAAGCCGCGATATCTCTGAGGTCTGCCTGTACTTAGAGATGGTTTTCTGTGTTTGGTCACCATGTGATTTATAGGCATTGTTTTATGTAAGTCTCACAAAACTGTAATACTGTCTTTTTATTCCCCATTTTGCAGATATGGAAACTGAGGCTAAATGAACTAAAGTAATTTGCTCCAGGTGGAAACAGGATTTGAATTTAGATGTGTTGGATCTCCAAGTCTGAGCAACAAGCCTTAATTCTGAAACTGAACTGTTCATCTGCTGTTTAAGTTTCTTCTTCAATAAATGATACAGATGACTATCTATATTGAGGTATATCTTTTATTCTGTATCCAGCATTTTTTGTTTGTTTGTTTCCTTCTGCATTGTTTTAACAGCTTTTGAGGTAGCAAGCAATTTTGTGAGTTTGGTTAAATAGGAAAATGCAGGATAGCTTTCAAATTTGCTTATGTGTATATGTATTTTTTCTAGAATTTTGAATATTCATTCATTACCATACATTATCACCAAAGTTATAGTGAGGGGCAATGGAACTGCTGCCTATATTCCAAAACCGTTTCCCTAGGAAGTACAATGTGATTTGCAATTTATGTAGGAGGAGTTACCGCCCCATCTTCCTTCTCAAAGTCTCTCTAGTATTAGGACATAAACATAGTTAGATCACCTCTGATATTTATGATCTTTTGCCTGTTACCTCTCCTTCCAAAATGCTAATTTCTAATTGAAAACCACTTGACAGGTAAGAAGGCCCTTGAAGACCTATGGCCTTGCTCCTAGTTTTATTATAAATAACTGAATTGATAGGTAACACGGGATGTATGAGGATAATACCACTTGGAATATTCTGTGAAGAGTTCATCAATTGTATTCTACATCTCTGCTCAACATTAATAAGCTTACGGACTCACAAAGGATATGAAAGAGGTCAGAGGAAGATTTCACAGTTTTAATATTATTTTAATTTTAACGAAAGCAATACATGAACATATTTTTAAAAATCAATTTGTTACCACAGATTTATTACAGAAGTATTACCCTCTGCCTTCTCTCTATTAGTTCTGTCTCTGAGACACAAAAAACGTTTAACTCTTTAGACGTTATTTTCTGGAATTTATCTCCATATTTTTAAGTAATATAATTTCTTGATATATAAATTTTGGTGCTTTTTACTTCTTTTTGACAGATGGGAATTTAGATCACTTATACCAACCCTCTTCTTTCTTCCCATTCTTATTATACTCATGGCAATATTTTAATTAGACTAATAATCAGTGTTTACATGCACATGACCACATAAATACCATTTGCTTCAAGTCATGTAGATATTATGTTTATACGTCTTCCTTGAGCATCTGTTTGTTTTGCCAATGGTTTTTAATCACTTTTATTATTTTCTAGGTCTATTTGTCATGATTCCCTATTTAATACTTTTTCAAATGCACCGTTATACTAGAATTTTTTTTCCCCTTTTTTCTGAATCTCTCCCTTCCAGACCCAAGAGGACAGTATTTGATCATTTTAAATAATTAACCATTTGCTTATAAGCTATGGAACAGTGGGGAAAAGGTCTATATGGATTACCTTTATGTTTCCAATGCCTAGGATAGTGCTAGGCACATGGTATATTACATACTCAGTACATACTTGTGGAAAGAATGGGTATACAGTGTGGTTTAAATACATGCACTTTGAAGAAAGAGGGAGCTAAATATCACATTCATTATCACAAGCTCTTAAATGATCTCAGCATTGAACAAGGAAGCAGAAGGTATTAGAGTACTTTCGGGCTTCCCTGGTGGCACAGAGGTTAAGAATCCGCCTGCCAATGCGGGGAACACGGATTAGAGCCCTGGTCCGGGAAGATCCCACGTGCCGCGGAGCAACTAAGCCCGTGCGCCACAACTACTGAGCATGCGCTCTAGAGCCCGTACTCCACAACAAGAGAAGCCACCGCAACGAGAGGCCTGCACACCGCAACTAGAGGAAACCTGCGTGAGGCAACGAAGACCCAACGCAGCCAAAAACAAATAAAATAAAATAAATAAATTTATATATATATAAAAAAAGAGTGCTTTCACAGTTTTCCTCTCCTTTCTATTGTTGCTAAGGAGGTTAACAGTTCTTTATGGGATGCTTTTGTCCCACAGACTGGTTAAATCCAACTCTCTCTTAGTTTTTCTATTTATCTAATTAAAATTTTAAAGACGAATTCAAAATACTTTCTTAGTAGAAAAATAACGCCACACTTTCTATCTTAAACCTCAAGTTCATTCCCCCGACAGGCAGGCATCTATCTCATTTTCAGGCTGAAGGACCGTGGGAAGTACAAAGACTAGCGAAGTGTCTGGAGCAGAGCAAACTGGCTCTCTTTGACTCATCCCCCATTCGTCCTCTTCTGCTCCTTGTCAGTGAGAACTTGAGTTCTTCAAACTCTGCTATTTCCAAAGCGAATATTTTAAACCCTCAGTGGCTATAACTCTCCTACGACAGTGTAAACTCAACCAACTCATAAAACACAAATATAGATTTGTCTACATTTATTGATAAAGTGCTTGCAGCATTATCCAGAATTAAGGTGCTGAGATGAGATTTATAGCTTGCCCTTGGAGTGAGAAGAGAGGAAGAAGAAGTTTGGCTGAACTCAACATAAAGTGACGTGAAACACTGACACGCAAGAGTCGACATGCCGCCGTCGCCTCCTTGCTCACTCCTGCATTGGTTTCCAACACACCTGCTACTATTCCTTTTCCTTATTTACCTGTGATAGTACAAGGAAGCAGGGATACATCTTTCACTGCGTTGAGCATAGGGGGAGGCCATGGGAATTCTGGGGAGTTGCTTTACTCTAGAAAAGGAAGGCATTTTCCCTGAATCTGAAGTTTCAAACTCTTCTCTTAAGACACACTGTAATTAAACAGCTTGTGTGTCGCTTCATAAAACATATGGGAAACCATCGCTTGTTTTACTCAGAATACGGTGCTCTTGTGGGGAAGATCTATCAAGTCTTTGTCTAAGGCTTTAGTTATGAACAGAAATTCACTGGCAAATGTCAGGTGACAGAAGAGAAGGTTAGTCATAGAATCAAATGCAGTGCAAATCTGAGGACATTTAACATGGTAAATATTGTCCCCTGCACCTGAATTTCAAAACAACAAAGAATCAGGACAGAGAAAGCAAGTGTCCTTGTTATAAAGGAAAGCTCTGAGAACGTAGCGAGTGAAACCCTCTTTTGCTTTGAAAATCTGCTGTAAGCCTGGGAAACTAAAGATGCTTCCTTTGGTAACTCATCTTGGCCTCTGATGTCCCTTTAGTCAATCTATTTGTCTTTGTCATGTCTCCAACGGTACAAGAGCAAGGGCTAAATTGAAGCTAAATCCAATTCAGAACACAGAGGCAAACTTTAAGCTCCTTGTCAGAAACATTTAAGGGTTGTCAGAAACAACCCTTAAAAATCCCATCTCCCAATAATACTCTGTATTTTAGCATCAAGACTTAATAACAAATGCTTAGAATGACAGTGAGAGAAGTGGCATTTTTTCATAGGGAAAACAAAAGAATGGGAAACCCCAGAATGTATTGAACTCTGAGTTGCCATTATTTACCTTATCAAGATTTCTTCTGCAATTGTTCTCATTAACAATTTCAATGAAAGCCTAGTTTTCCCAAGCCAAAATGGGGAACATTCTCCCATACTGGCCATGAATATTTATGAACTTTAAGATCTGAAAATGTAGGCAAATGTTCAATATTTAAATTAGTCTTTTCTAAAATTACCCATATCCCAAAGTCTTCATTCTAGGTGAGAGGCAATGAGTATAAAAAGGAATTAAGAGTTAACAATTGGAAAGGATTTAAATTCTGTTATGTAAAGCTTTTTTTCCTAATAAAGAAGAATATATTTTCATTCATCTTCTTGTTAATGACAGGGTTTCTGAATGTGTGTTAGTGCCATATCCTCCAAGGCTCATCCTATTCCAATTTCAGTTATGGTCTCTCATCATCTAAGAAATTCATTTCGCAGTCCCTAAACTTGTTCTTTCCTTTGCCCTCAATACTTTTTATTCAGAACCTTTACAAGGCTCACTACTTCCCTTCAAACTGATAAACTTTTAGGTGTTACCTTTCTTAAGAAACTTCCCTATCCACTCTTTCCATTTCACATCAGTTCCTTTCTCCTTACAGTATTTTAATTTTCTTTACAACACTTACAATATCTAAAAAACACATTATTACTACAAATACATTAATATTATTGTTTTAAAATTATATCGATTGTTTACTTGACTCGTTACTGTCTTCACCCATAAAATATAAACACTTAAACAACACAGAGTTTTATTTTATTCACTTCTATGCCTCCAGTGTTTACTATATTACCACCACATAGTATGTCCTCAGTACATATGTGTTCAAAGACTTTTTTGAATGAATACATACATTATTGAACCAACATGATATAAGTCCAAATGCTTTGCAACGTATATAATCCTCAACTCAAGGCTTCATTATAAACTTTCGGTCCCAACTCCCAAAACTTCTACATGCATGGCCTATGTTTCACCCTTATTGAATTACTTCTTTTAACTATGATACTTTAGAAATCTCTGCCTTTGCCTATGAGGCTCAGTTCTTGTGGAGAGCTACCACTTGATTTCAAATGTCACTTGCTGTGTGAAAATATTTCCAGTTCTTCTGGACTGAGCTCTCTCCCTATGTTCTCATAGCATGTTATATAAATTTCTGTTATAGTATTTACCAGATTCTAGTGTAATTTTTTGCTGTACAACTGTCTTATGACATTTTATGCCTAGAGCCTTGCGAAATGCCTGGCATATATATATTAAGTACTCTGGACATGTTTACTGAATAAGTAAATCCTATAAGCTCAGCAACGGTCTAATTTCTAACAACAAATCATTTCATAACGTATTTTTTTTCAAATTTAATATTATACTCTAAGGATGTTTCAGTTCTTTCTGGACTCTCTAAGCAATTGTGAACGGCAAAGTGAGCAAAAAGAATGTTGGTCATGTAACCTGGAGAAGGCCGCAGTTGACGTTTAATAATATTCAAATACTTGCAAGGAACAAAGCTAAATGACCTTATTATTTCCCCTCAAAATAGCCAAATGAGAATAGACTGGTCTTTTTATGAGTGTGTTTTTTAGGTAAGCCTCTTAATAAAACTTGCTGATTAGAGACTTATGAATTGTATTTCTAAGAAAGGGTGTGGAGTCTCATCCTCTGCCAGTGTGAAGGATATACTAGACAGGTATCTTTTTAAGAAGCCTACACGAACTAAAGGATGTTTTTGCCAGCCTATAATTCTACGAAATCTACTTTTCTAAGACCAAGAATCAAGATCCACAAGAGAAATTACTGTAGTTAAGAATAAACATATCCTTAAAAACTGAAAAACCTCATCTTATTATTATTTTTTTTTTGTATATGTGCTATTTTATGATGGGTAAAGGTTAACTTTTTTTTTTTTTTTTGGCGGTACGCGGGCCTCTCACTGTTGTGGCCTCTCCCGTTGCGGAGCACAGGCTCCAGACGCGCAGGCTCAGCAGCCATGGCTCACGGGCCCAGCCGCTCCGCGGCATGTGGGATCTTCCCGGACGGGGGCACGAACCCGCGTCCCCTGCATCGGCAGGCGGACTCTCAACCACTGCGCCACCAGGAAGGCCCAGTAAAGGTTAATATTTAATCAATATGCTTTACATTTGGGAATCTTTGAAAGAACAAACAGTGTTAAAATTTTTTTTCTCTAAAGGAAAACCAAAATAAAAGTAACATTTCCATTATACATTTAGAGGTTAGATCCTGCATGTAGAATTAAGCTGAGCAAGAAATCGTAAGTATTTTTTACTAATATTCTTTTAAAACCACTTTTCTTCTATTATCAGGTAGCAGCAGTTACAGTGAATGTTAATGTGACTTGATTCCTTGTACAGTAGAGAGAGTGTTCTCTTAAAAGGGATTTACATTCTCTGGTTCCTTGCAAATCTGTGTAAAGAAGACATCTAAAAATAAATTTGAAGGGACTTCCCTGGTGGTCCAGTAGTTAAGACCTTGCACGTCCAATGCAGGGGGCATGGGTTCCATCTCTGGTTGCAGAACTAAGATCCCACATCCCACATGATGTGCAGGGTGGCCAAAATAAATAAATAAATAAAGATAAAGTTGACGTTTACTGCGTTTGACAGTGTTATTATATTAGTATCTAATACCTTTAAATATTAAAGATTATTGAGTCCAATTTGCCCCTGTGAGTGTGGGAGAGCAAACAGCAAATCCCATCAATGGGAAGTTTAAGGATAAAGGTTTTCTCAACTCCCACCTTCTGCTAAGACACAAAGTGGAACCCCTGTGGTGCCAAGTGCCTGGCCCCGCTAAATGCTCAGAGAATGTTAGCCTCTCTGGTGGCCGGTGACCATTATAAAGAATGGCTGAGAAGAGCAACGGAAATCTGTTTCTTTGATAGTCCTTCCACTCAGCTTCCCCAAGATGTTGTTGGAATTCCCCTTGGGAAAGAGTCCTCTCAAGTTGAGTGGAAATGGCAGTGAAAGTTCTTAGGGGTATGGCCTGTGAGAGGTCGGAGAACCTGGAAGGAGGCTGAGGGAAACACTTCTCTGTTCCATGGCTCAGGAGGACCCATGCTTGCCTTCAGCCATGGCTCCAAAAGAAGAAGACAAGAGTTGGAGAGAGAAGCTAACTCTAGAACGGAGATCAAGCAGGAAATTAAAGCCACCAAACATTTTCTCACCCACAGGGTCCAAATCTTTTCCTAATTCAGACACACGATCGGAGTTTATTTCCAGTTCAATAGCAATGCTTTGGCTTTTAGAGAGAAGTTGACACCAAAATGTCTCTTTTCAGGAAAAAGAACGTGAATAAGGAAATGACATGATCATTGGATCCATGCTCACTTCTGAGAACAATTTAATTCTTTTAACCCTTGCCAAAGTCATAGATTCTACTTTAGTCCATGTAGTATTTAAAAAGTTACACTCTGCTACCTGAGTTTTCATATTTCCTTATATTTACTTGCTTAGGTTGAAAACTGACCCCTACATTGCTCTTTATATCTTTACTAGATTTACTTTGTGTGTGTGTGTTTTTTTTTTACTATATTTAATGTGCAGTTACGCTTGCAAAATGGATTGTAATTCGCCAAGAAAAGTGCTTTGATAAAGGGGAAAAAAAATCAACAAATTACAGGATAAGAGACAATCCTAGCAGGACTCCTCTCCTCCAATTCGAAACCACACTTGTGACTTTCACGTGCATCCATTTCATGTTTAGGTACCTTGTATATCAGTGTCTTGCAAAGTTTGTAATGGTGTAGGACATAATGCTTTTCTTCCTTAAAAAGGGAGGAAGAAAGAACTGGAGAGAGGGAAGAAAGAAGGAGGGAGGAAGGGAGAAAGGGAGAAAGGAAAAAAGGAAGGAAGGAAAGAAAGAAGGAAAGAAGGAAGGGAGGACAGAAGAAGGAAAGAGAAAGAAATGAATTAAATGAAGAATATTCCTCCCTGAAAAATATGTGGGCTCTTTTCCCAAATAATCTGCTTATGGGAAAAAAAAAATTCCACCTGAAAGAGGAAATGCTTCCTGAAAGAGGAAACTAGGAATTTCCTAGTTAAATTTGTATGCATTTATATGAAAGTTTTAGGTTGACTAGTGAGAGAATATCTCTGAGTAATTATCCCAACATCCTAAGTAAGTTTTGTTCAATGGCTCAGCTCACTGAAGAAGTGGGATTTCATTCAATAAAATGTTTTTAGAGTCTTTTAATACATTTTAGAGTTACGGAAAAATAATAAGATTGTGACTACGTCTACATAACCAAAACATTTTGATAAAAACTGAAAATTTCAGAGAGTAAATTGAATATCCTATTTTCCTATACCAAAAAATCTGCATATAGAAGTTTGATAGAAACCGTCATTAGGTAACTTCTCCCTGGCCAAACCATCACACTCGAGGAAACACACACCAGCTATGTGGCCCTTTTTAATGTTTCCAATTACATTGTTCCAGACCCTTTACTCTTCTCTTACCATTCAATCCTACTTTGCCTACTTATCTTTTCTACTAACGTACTTAGGTTGTAAGTTTTTTGATTAGCAATGCAGCCCTCATCTTATTCTGATAGTATTAAACTAGCAACACATTTGAATGATAGTGAGCTAGTAAGATGAGGTCTCTAACGCATTTGTGCCTTTTGCAGAGGTTTGGGCAATGGTTTTCAACAGCAGAGATTTTGTCAAGTGATTTCAGCTCTTTGGTTCAGCCTTCTTTCTGGGGAAATATGGAGTAGTAACGATGATAATAATCATATATCTTTAGGTAGAGGGCTTATAGAACCACTGTCTCTTATACCCATGAAATTAGTTCTTTTAGGAAGAGGAAAGTCCCAGCTTCCCACTCACTAATATCATATTCACATAAGAGAGTCCACTCCCATCTCCTTACCATCCTCACTCATCTCCCTTTGCACCAAATTACTGAGGATGATTAACAAACACAGACATGAAAACTGGACCAACAGCTCTTTAGTCCACGATTTGAAATGGTATTAGAGATGGTGGGTTACATATGCATTATCGGAGAAGCTTGGACGTCTTTGGG
This sequence comes from Phocoena phocoena, assembly GCF_963924675.1. NCBI lineage: Eukaryota > Metazoa > Chordata > Mammalia > Artiodactyla > Phocoenidae > Phocoena > Phocoena phocoena. The sequence goes on from NC_089235.1 coordinate 58,491,283, forward strand.
GAAGGAAGGAGGCAGAAAGAAGAGAAATATGTATGTTCCATTTCATAAAATGTAAAGTAGAGTAAAATAAAAATCCCCTATTCTCTACAAAGCAAGATAAAGAATTTCAGATTCTCTTGATGGATCAAGGTACAGTGTGTTGATTTCACTTTAAAACCATACCATTGCCAAGTCCGCATAAAATGAGAGGGTGCAAAGATAAGTAGATGTGAAAGTATAATTTATAAACTAGACTTCATCTATAAAATTGGGTGAAAAACAAACTTACCCAACGGACATTTGGAAGATATTATTAAATATTATAGAACCCATCCTCACATACATTTGGAGAAAAAGAATTTACAAAATAAATGTGACTTTAAAAATCCTCTATCCCTATCACCCACAAAGGTAGAAAAGTGAAATTGGGACATCCCTCCATTGTCACGTGGGCAAGTGATAATTTGTAATAATTATGCTATTATTTACACATCCTCTCTGAAATAAACTCTATCTAAAGAATTCAGTTTGTTGCTCTGGTCCCATGAAAAGCTTTCTAAAATAGAAAACAATGGACATATCGTCAACACTAGAATGCTATTTTAAAATATATGGATGTACTGGAAAGAGTTCAGACAACATCAGAAGGAAGAGTTTGACTTACTGCATGAAAAAAAAGATTAAAAGAGTATGTATGGCTTGGCTAAGCAAGGACTAAGTGGGAACATGCTAACTGCCTGTGAACACAAAGAAGTGGGGCGAGGGGGGTTTTGGTGGCTTTAAAGAGAAGACTCAGATTCACAAATCTAGTTGATCTCTTTATTTTTAATCCTATTGGGACTGAGAATCTTATAGTGTTACAACATTTAGGTAGAAATTTCCTAACAAAGAAGTTTGCAGCTTGTTTTTTTGGGGGGGCATTTTTTTTGGAGGGGGAGCATATTATTTGGGGATGTGTTAAAACTAGATAGGAAAGTAAGAGAAACTACATCCATAATTGTCAGTCACATCTGCCTCTAATTAGAGTGATAATTGTGTCATATTAAGGGCATAATACATGTAACTTACACAAATTGTAAAGATCCAGAGAGAAACTATATTACAGTTATGATTTAAAGAATATTAGCAATGTATTTAAAACAAAATACTTGGAGAGGAGATGAATAAAAATGTAAGTTCAAAGAGTAGGATTAAACCAAAACCCTTGAGAAGGTCGTGATGTCCTTAGCAAGAAATTTAGTGCTATCAAAGTAACACTAATTTAAAATAATTATGTTTCTATGTCTTATTATATAGAGTAGTATATTTCTATATTACCCAACTTCATATAATTTAACTGAAAGCATATTATCATTGTGCTACCAGGGAATGTTCCAGTCTGACTACCAGAGTTTAAGAAATGTTTTAGTCAACATTAGGAAACATTATCACTTAGCTAAATTAAGTACTATTATATAACAGGTGTAGTTGAATACACAGTTGCAATACAATGACATTTTTTTCCTTAGGATATAATGAATACAATAGAGGAAAAGGGTAACATAATACAGGAAAAAGGCAGTGCTCAATAACTTCTAGTCTGCTGCCAACCTATTTTCAATGTAAACAAGGTAAAATTCCTTACCCAGAAACGCCTTTGTAACTCCAACGTATTTTTCACTTACTCTCGCCCAATATTTTCTGACTTTCACTTTGTGTTTGAAAGTTGAATAAGTCATTTAACTTGTACGTCTTGTACTTCTGTTCTTGAAATAGTTTATATATATGTAGATTCAAATCCTTCTTTGAAAAGACACTTTTAACTGACAATGAATAACTAACTTACATTGGATATAATTACTTTTAGCCTTAAGACTTTGGCATGCCATCTACTAGAAAATCCATGCCAGGGAATACCAGCCACACCTACCGATGAGATGGCCTTAAGAAACACACTCATTTATTTTCCCCTCTGATACTTGATAAGTCAAAATAAATGATGACTGTGTAAAGACATTTTGATGTCTGTACAGATAGGTAGGGAGTATTCATTGTCAATGAAATTTTGAAATATACAGCCGACATTTCAATACCCTAAAGAGTGCCATATAGAGAGTTTTCTTCATCAAAATAGTTCAGATTTAAATTCATACCGAATTAATTATGGAAAACTTATATAGTATATGTGTATTTAATAATTGTTACTGACAAGAATATGGTTACTTGTAGACATGGACTCTATAATGATTTGCAAAAATAAAATCTGGTTGCTGGATTATGGCTGATAGCTGATATTTTTCCAAAATCCAAATTTTTGTCATTCTTCTAAAAAATTAACATTTAATATATATTATTCATTCAATAATAATGTCGTTACATGAATTTTCTTGTAGTAAATACTTCCAAAGTGAGAGAAGTAAATCAACTTACTTCTCCTTAGAAGAGATAACTCTTTTGCTTACACATCCCATTTTATGGATGTGGTATTGCCATTTGTCCCTGTTTACTTTTTAAAGGTACCCAAGCCTTACCCACAAGCTGCATTTTTCTCTGTGCCTTTTATTCTTGCCCTAAATTTCAGAAGATAAAAACTTAAAAAAAAATAAAACCATGCATAACCCTGCCAAATGCCAGCCCTTCCTCTTTCATACAGGTTTTCTTTTCAACAGTACTCTACACATGCAGATCCCTCACTGCAGACCATTTTACAGAGGTAAGTGCTTATCAACTAATGCCAATAATAGAAATCTAAATAATTTTTGAGTGACCAGCAAGCCTCTACTGTTTACTAAGTATGGATATGTGACTACGTTTTACCAAGAGAAAGACAGCAGCTCTGGGAACAAAAGTGATTCAGACACAATTGGGCTCAAGTGAAGAACAGTGTGGGTTCTTCAGGTCTGGCAGAGTCCACCCACCCACAAACTGTCAGGACATTCCTCTCTTTTACTGTTGCTCCCATAATTGGAGCTGCCATGCTTCTCCAAAAGAGATTTGTGACAAGTCCAAGTACAATCTGGTTCTGAAATATCTCCATCTCATGCTTCCTCTCACCTCCCTTGGCATCCTCCATGAAACAGATTCAAGTTGCCTCTACCTGTAAGCAATCAAAGGCAGGCAGCATCATGCCTTTGGCATCAAGTACAGAAAGAAGAAAACAAATTAAAATGCTTTTGAACTTAAAGAGTTTGCTTGAAAGACGTAATTTTTAAAGTCCTTTGTTCACTAATACAATATTTCTTTTTCCTGTAAGAGAGTGAAATGAAGGAATCATTCAAGGGAGGAAAATATTCATTTGCTAAACAACTGAGTGTCTACCACGAGCCCCAGACATCATAGACATTACAGATACTGAGGATACAATGACTAAAATATCTTTTTCGCTGGGAGGAACATTTCAAGTGCCCTTGGTGTGGGTGGTATTGTATTTCAGTAGGATTTTTCTGTATGCTCCTAATGGTTAAAAGTATACCTGGGGATACACTGTATAGTCTAACAGAAAGTGGTCTTATGCCTTTCTTTTATACAATTAAGACAAATCATATTTAGATCTGATACTGACGTTTGGGCAGTACTAATCTATAGGCACTTCAAGGAAGTAAAGTAGTATTTAAGCATCTATTTTCCATCTGTGCATATATGTATCCCAACATAGAAGTGTATGCATACATACATATATGTTTCTATTTCAGCTAAGATCCACTGTAACTATGTGTCAGTTTCAATCTTAATTATGATATGTTATTATATAAGATGTGGGTACCACAGGATATGTTTTTCCTTTCCATTTCATTCCCTAGAATAAAAAGAAATGAAAAAAAAAACTAGATAAAACAAAAAACCCAAATCTGATGGAAAGATATAAAAAAAGAAAAATTAAAAACAAAACCCTAAGCCATGAGTGTTTCAAGCCAAATATTTACAAAGATACCTATATACTTATGAGCTGGATGGGAGGTTGAATAGGGTTGAGTAAACCTTTTTTAGCCTGAAGTTAGGCAATGGGGAGAGGAATCCAGAAGAAGGAGATTTAGGGCTCCAGTGTAAATGGTGTTGAAAGAGGAAATACAAGACTTGGATCAATTTCTACGTACATCACAAAATAACCAGGGAGATCTTGCTCAATCCGTCTAATCCCCCTGCCTTGATTTCCTCTTCTGTAAGACCAGGGGGTCTAGACAACTCTTGTGCATACAACAAACATATATTGAGTGCCTGCTGGTGGTCAACTCTACAGTTTAGAAAACATTTTCACATAAACTCTTTATTTCATCTTGGCCTTATGTTAATCTGGTATAAAAATGATTACAAACCTATTTCACATGAGTGAAGAAAGAAGTCAGGATTTAGGGGAGTTTACTGAAAGTCTAAATGCTCTCTAGATTCTCTTCCAGATGCTAAAAATTATCTTTAAATTTCTAACTTTAAGTGAGGCAGAGGATCAAAGAGTAATATGTACAGTAACCATGTGGACACAATTCTCTTCATATTCCTCTTCCATCTCTTTCAACTCATTTCCCACCATTCCCTTCCTGTTCTCTAATCTCTTCTTTCTACCACCACATACATTTATATTTTCCTGTTTAGTAAATATTTTAGGTTCTGTCGGCCTTACAGCTTCTGCTACAACTACTGGACTCTGCTGTTGTACCATGAAAGCATCCGAAGATACAGAAATAAATGGGAGTGAATATGTTCCAATAAGACTTTACTTACAAAGAGAGGGAATGGACTGTATTTGGCCTGTGAGCCATGGTTTGCTAACATCTAAGTTGACTTTGAAAAATAAAAATATCTGGTAATAATTCCAAAGTTCATGTAAAATATACAGCTTAAAATAGTTTAATTACACTCTAAAGTCATGCATTTTATGTTTGATGGGAGCATAGGGTTATCCAATCAATTTATAATATGATCCTTTATAATAAATAAAGGCACAATAGTATGTTAGCTGGTATTACCTTTATAATTGTATGTGTGATTGAAACTGTTCACATTTGTTGACATTTATCTTACAAAACTTGTTAAGACTCTTGAAAAAGGCCTGAAGAATTTGTTTTGTTTTGTTTTGTTTTTCTGGTGTGCACAGGGGCATGATGGAGCTGGAGTCTTGTATTTGGATATTAGATAAAAATTCTATCTTTTTCTTCATTAAATTAAGTCTAGTATCTGGAGCTACAATAAGTTATTAAAGCAGAAAATAAAATTAAGTAATTATTGACCCCACAGTCATCAGGTAATCAAGGATATGTATGGAACTCCATCTATCTTATTTGTTAGGTATGATGACTGATATCTTGAAGTTTCTTCTTCCAGCATCATATGGATATAAAACTGACCTCCTAGCCAAACCTGAAGATTCTTGGAGTTTGTGCTCTTTGCTAATAATATTTTAAGTAAAATAGACCAGGAAGTCAATCAATAAATGTATTTAAGCAATTACTTTTCTGCTTTGCAATTTGAATGAGATGCGATACTAATGACCAAATATGGGGTTTGTAGCATCTCAACAAACACCATCTCTCCTCTTTATACCATCATGTTTGCTACACCTTTTATCTTCTGCAGTAAATATTTGTTAAAAACTCTAAAGGGATAATGGAGGGATGGGGACCATATTTAACCTCCTGTTTTAAAAAACAGGAACTTGGACAAAATATATAAAATAACTCTTTTCAGACTTTGAAACACCAGCAATGCAGGACCTTAATCCCTGAAAGAAAGGGAAAAATGAGGTAAAACTTAAGACCACGTTGTACTGACTGGGGACACATTCTGGGCTATGGAACGGGAAGCTGGAGTCCTAAGTAGAAGGTAGAGGTCTTGTTGAGTTGAGAAGTCTGAAAACTGAGAAGAAGTCATCAAGTCTGAGCTAGTGGCAAGTTGTGTGGCATAGTTCTGGGGAGGAGGGAATCATGAAAAACATTTCTATAATCTCTGGAATACAAACATGCATGTATGTATGGTAGAAATCCGTAAGACTGTGCAACATTATAACTGGTGTTCTGTGAGTTGAACTGTTCTCAGAGCTCACACAGGACTGAGAAGCATTTAAGTCCCCACCAGTCAGAACAGAAATTGCTTCATGGTCAACTGGAAAATTTAGTGGAAACTGTAGAAGGGCTGGTTCTTGTAGTGAGACTAAAATATCCCAAGAGTAAAGGCTATTTGAGACCCACACAAACAAAGCTTAGGAATTAAAATTAGCCTCAAAAGATCAAATCAAAATGTGAGTACTTAACTGTCTCTCAGAACAAAGCCAACAGCCATTAAAGAAAGACAACAAAATCCAGAAAGGTAACATTAAAAATTCACAGTGCTCAGCATCCAATGAAAGATTATCAGCCATTCCAGAAGCAGGAAAATGTGACCCATAACTAGGTGACAAAAATCAGTCATGAGAAACAGATAAAAATAATAGCAAAGAAAAAATTAGTAGACAAAAGCATTAAACAGCTATTGTAATCATATATTGCAGTATTTAAAGGAAAACATAGAAATAGAAATATGGAGGCTATGAAAAGACACAAGAGGAATGTCTAAGAGTGAGAATTACAATAGCTCAAATGAGATATTTACTGAATACGTTTTTTTCTTATTGAAGTACAGTTGATTTACTATATTGTGTTAGTTCCAGGTGTACAGCAAAGTGATTCAGTTATACATATTTTTTCAGATACTTTTTCATTATAGGTTATTACAAGATATTGGATATAGTTCCCTATGCTATATAGTAAATCCTTGTTGTTTACCTATTTTATATATAGTAGTGTGTATCTGTTAATCTGATACTCCACATTTATCCCTCCCCCTTAAATGTTTTCTTTAATTGAAGTATAGTTAATTTATATTATTGCATTAGTTTCTGGCATACAGCATAGTGATTCAGTATTTTTGCAGATTACACTCCATTATAAGTTGTTATAATATAATGGGTATAATTCCCTGTGCTATACAGTATATCTTGTTGCTTATCTATTTTATATGTAGTAGTTTGTATCTCTTACTTAATCTCATACCCCTAATTTGTTCCTCCCTCTTTCCCTCTCCCCTTTGGTAACCACAAGTTTGTTTTCTATTACTGTTTGAGTCTGTTTCTGTTTTGCATATACTTTCATTTGTATTATTTACCGCATATAAGTGATAACATACAGTATTTTCCTTTCTCTGCCTGATTTATTTCGCTAAGCATAATATTTTCTAGGTCTATCCATGTTGCTGCAAATGGCAGTATTTCGCTTTTTATGGCTAATATTCCACTGTATATCCTGACTCACACCTGTACAAGGCAGACTTCAAACACCTCAAATTAGGACAACAGGAGTAACCGAGATAGGAATTGCCTCACTGGAGGTGAGAGTGAGACTTTGCAGTTTAGGCGTAAGCAAGCCAACTGTCTGCTAAAACAAAATGCCGACCCTCTTCAGAGGAATCTAACAAAATTCAAATTTTGAGTCTCCACAGCAGAACATTCACAATGTCTGGGAAACAATATAATATTATTCTCCTCACAAAGAACCAGGAAAATGTAAGGTGCCCTGAAAGGAGGAGACAATCGACTGAGGCCACAGGCAAGATGAATCATATGTTGGAATTATCAGACAAGGACTTTAAAGCAGCTGGTAGAACTATCATCAGTTGGATGCAAAAACTATGTTGGTAATGAATGAAATATTAGAAACTCTGTGCAGAGAAATCGAAGTTATGAAAAAATCAGCCCAATGGAAACTCTAGAAATGAAATATACGCTAATATTAAAAATTCAGAGGATGGTCTTAATGAGATAACTAAAGTGCTGAAGAGTCAGTAAACTTGACAAGAGATCCTCACAAGTTATGTAATTTGAAATAAAAGGAGAAGAATATTGAAAAGGTAAACAGAGTCTAAAGGGCCAGTGGAACAATGTCAAAAGTTACAACATGTGTGTAATTGGAGTCCTAGAAAGAGAAGAGAAAGTAAAGAGCAGAAAAAAACAGTTAAATATATAATGGCCAAAAACGACCGAAATTTGATGGTAGACATACATTTACAACATCAAGAAACTTAGCATACCCCAAACAGGATGAATAAAGGGAAGCCAACATAAGCACATTGTACTCAACCTGATAAAAATTAAAGATAAAAAGAAATTCTTAGAAGAATCTAGGGAAAAAACAAACATATATATAGGAGGAAAAATGATTCAAATGGTTGAAGACTTCTCATTTGAAACTATGTAAGTCAGAAGACGGTGGACCAGCATTTTTTAAAAGTTGAAAGAAAGAAACAAATCTATCAACTCAGAAATGTTTAGTTTCCAAAAATATCCATCAGTAATTAAGGCAAAATAAACACATTTTCAGATAACAGAAAATTAAACAAGTTGTCATAGCAGATCGACAGTACAAGAGATGATAAAAGGTCTTTAGTCTCAGGAAAATGAAACAAGAAGGAGCATTTGATCTTCACAGAAGAACAAAATGCCTTGAGGGTGGCAAATATCTGTGTAAATATTAAAAAAAAAGTTCATTCTAAGTTCAGTTAAATTTCATAGAATTACTTAAAGCCAAATTTATATTTTCTTTTGGGGATTGTAGTACATTAAATTGATTACATTTGACAACCTTAGAATAAAAGGTTTCAAGTAGAGGGAATAAACAAATTCCCTATATTTTATTTGGGGTGATACAATATTTACTGCAGTTAGACTGTGAAAAGTTAAGGTTGTATATTTTAATCCCTGGAGCAGTCATTAAAAAGATACAAAGAAACATATGTTTAAAAAGGCAATTGAGGGCTTCCCTGGTGGCACAGTGGTTGAGAGTCCGCCTGCCGATGCAGGGGACACGGGTTTGTGCCCCGGTCCGGGAAGATCCCACATGCTGCGGAGCGGCTGGGCCCGTGAGCCATGGCCGCTGAGCCTGCGCGTCCGGAGCCTATGCTCCGCAACGGGAGAGGCCACAACAGTGAGAGGCCCGCATACCGCAAAAACAAAAAACAAAACAAAACAAAAAAACTGCAATTGATGAATTAGAATGGAATTTTAAAAAATATTTAAATCACCTCAAATGAGACATGAGAAGGGAAGAAGGGTACCAAAGCACAGAGGAACAAACAGAAAACTATTAATAAAACAGTTGATCAATATCTAACTATATCAAAAATTATATTAAATGTTAATAGAATATAATTATTACATTTTAAGGCAGAGGTGATCAAAGTGGATAAAAAAACAGAATCAGCTATGAAAGACAGTGCCTGGGTTCAGGTAACCCTTATTTTACTTAATAATGGCCCCAAAGCATAGGAGTAGTGCTTCTGGCAATGTTGCAAAGAAGCTGTAAAGTGCTTCCTTTCAGTGAAAAGGTGAAAGTTCCCAACTTCATTTGCCTGTCTGTATTCCCGTATATATGTATGCATGACCATTTGCCTGTATGTATTCCTACCAGGCCACGTGATAGGCAAAATTAGCATTTCTGGTCTCTTGTTAGTCTCTGTAGTTCATTTGTTACTTCTTTATATCACTTAATCCGAATTTGCAATCATATAATTATTTGTATAATTAGTTTCTATCTTCCCCCCCACACAGTATATTATAAATCCATCATGGAAACACTATATTATAAATCCAAGATAGAAAGCAATCATTTCACTTACCAGTGGTAAAATGAGAGACTGGCCCCTTGCAGTCATTCAGTATATGTTTTCTGAATAAATAAATACATTACAATATCCACGAATGGATTTTAACCATTTGCTGTTACATTTAACATGAGCTTTCTGAGGGCAGGGCACTGGTGTGATTTGGGTCTGTATGCCTTAGTAACTGGCATATAAGCCTGTTCAACAAAAGTTTAAGAATGCAAATTGAAAGTGAATAAAAATTGTGACAAAAGGACAGACATAGGAAATAGTAGAGGGGTTGAGAATAGGGTGAAGAACCAATGAGCTATCGTTGATAATTCTCCTTTTGAACTAAAATAGTTTTTTAAAGTCCGTAAATTAAGATTCACAAAACCAAAGAATATTTGAAGGGGACAGATTAGGGAGATAAGGAAAGGGCGGAGAGGCATGACAAGAGGATTAATCAGGCAAAAGCAAAGAAATGGTTGAGTCAGGGTGGACAAAAGACAAATTCTACCTACTCCTCCAATTATTTTCCTAGACATACAGTACTAGACCCCATCTGAACACAGATGGCAGGAGAACTGATAAGGAGTGCTATCTGAACCACAATGACAGAAGGGAATCATGCATGTCAGGAATTACGGCTACTTCCAACCCAGCCTTAGGCATTTGAGGACCAACGCCCCTGAGGGACAAAACTTGTCTAGGACACGTGCTTTCACGAGAGGCACCTTAGCTACACGGCAAACCCAAGCAGCGTTTCCATCTCCTCTTTCATTCTTGGGTAGTTAGAGTTTACGTTTCACTTATTGCCAATTTTCCAATTCTCAAGTCACTACCACAAATGCCATGTACTTCAAAACTGTTTAATGTGCCAGCTGCTTTGGCATTATGTTTCACAATCCCTGTTAAATAGGAGCCCAGAAATCTAAATCATGCATTGCTGAAGGTAACACAGATAGTAAGTGAGGAGCTGCAATTTGAACCAAGTCTAAGCCTTCAAAACTGACATCTTTTTTAATGTACCTCTTTGCAGCCAATGAAGAAATTGTGTTATTATTTCTTTTAATGCCATCTTTCGGCTAGTTTTGTGGACTTGCGGTGGGGTGTTAGGCCTATAGGGTTGCTCTTTTCAGTGTAGACATTAAGTAAGAAATAATCTTTTGGGCAAAAGGAGTTCAAAGCATCTACTCCATTGCCTACACCACAGAAGATTACTGTACAGCTCTGAAGGAGGGGATCTCTGATCACACAGAGAGAAAGGGAAGCAAGTGCTCATCAAATGGCTGGCTTTCAAAGTGCTTTGCAGAATGCTAAACTTTCCATTGACATCAGTCGATGAAGATTTCATATTTAAAGACTCTTTTAAAGCAAGCACATGTGCTAAAACCAAAACTTACACATAAGGCCTTAAAGCAAGAAGCAGCCATTGTAACACAGAACCAAACAGCATGGAACAGGAACTTAGTAGGACACACACAGGAGGACCCTTGTGGGCCAAAACACGCTTGGCCATACTTGCTGAGGTTGTCAAGGCTCCCTTTGTCGGAGAGCTAGGGACTAACGCCAGACTCTTGTGCCGTTTAATGTGATTCTCCCTATTCAAGAACAATTTACTCCAAAATGTTTCTTCATAGGTAAAAATCTATAGACGTGATCATAAATGCCCATGTGGACAAATGGATTCAAATTGATAATAGAGCATTTGTTCATAATTACATAATAAAGATCACCAAAAACGCTACTGACACACTAATAAAAGTTTTGAAAAATTCTGAAGAAACCAGCTTCTAGACCATTAACTGGTTTCTTGGGAGTTGTGTAAATTGGCACAAACTGATATAAACACTCAAAATGCAACTGTCATAAGTAAGGATAATTTTAAAATACAAAACTGTATTTCGATGTAAGAAAATGAGATAGCCTATTAAGGACAGATCTTTATCAAACTATCCAAAGGATTACACTGCCTGATGGCACATCACCATATGCTCCCCAAGAGACCACAACCAGACTCAGCTCCTACAGATGCAAAAACCAGGCTAAGAAAAACCCCAAACAACAAAAAAGAAATAAACAAAACAAACCAGAAACATCACTTCATTTTCACATTACGTGGATGAGGCTCATTACTGCCCAGGTATGCTGTGTCTTCCACAACCATGCTGGCCATAATGTTTTCTAGTCTGGTAGATTTTTTTTTTCCCCCCTTGTTCAGAAGATTTGTCTTTTCTGTACGATATAAAGCAGAGCTGCTCAGATGGCCAGTGCAGTTTCTTTGAAATGTAGCCAAGTGAAGGTTGAGGCATGTCCATGCCCTTGTCGGGTGGCTCTTTTAAATCTTTATGCTATATACTTTAAAGATTGAGGATGACAAAATAGCCTCCAGGACTGAGGGTACTTTGTACATAATGTGTCAGCTGTCTGGGAGAGGTAGCTGATTGTTTACCTTTGAATTGCTTTCCCTCTGAGGGAAGTGTGTTAACATTATAGCATTCCATGGGGAGGGGTGCTGAGATGCAGTCATTCTGTAGGGTATCCTTTCCCACTGAGAGAACAGCATCTCTTTTACATGGCTAGTAAATCTGAAAGTTAAGTCTGGAAGGATCATGGCTTTAACAAATCAAGTAAGTGGATTATTCTAGAACAAGTCAAGCCAAACATAAAGCTGGTATCACCAGCTCATTCTCCTGTCTTAAAAGGTGGTTCACACTAGTGAAAAATAATTAAATATCCAGATAATGTAAATAGGACAGATGAAGATTGAAGAAAAAAAGCAATTTAAAAAATGTGTTACATCATATCAAGACTGGTGATGGAGTGAAAAAAAGAGTGAAGAAGAATAAAAATGTGGTTTACAAGCATTCTATTTTCCTAAGATGACTAAAAACATTTTTTCCTAGAGTTTTCCCTATATTAGAGTTCTCAGTCTCACTGAAGTTCATATTACTAGTCAACAAATAAGAGACTTTTTTCCACTTCCAGGGTGAATATTTTATACATATTCTGTATTTAGTTGGATCTAACTTTCTGGAGTTTTAGGTCACTGAGATGAGAAATGTGAAAATCATCTTCCTCTGTTTGTTGTATGTACAAACCAACTAAACCAATATTTTCTTATTAATCTATTTGCATAAATAAGGTGATTAGCTCTATGTCTACTCTTATCTCATAATCGATAATTTCCCTATCATGTTCAAACATTGAATCTATTTAAGCATATCTAATCCAAAACCACATCACTTTCATCATGTAGGCAATATCCTTCCCCCTGCTAATGAAACTTCAAAAGTCATTTTAAGCATTTGTAGAGAAGCACAGTATAAATATATAAAAGTATGAACATGAATGTACTAAGTATAATATCTGGTCTCTATTTGCTCCACATTATAACTTAATTACATGAAAGTAAGACTTTTATCCCTATCCACATTCATTGTTTATTATTTTCTTGTCTCAATATGATCCCTTAGAAGCAACCCTGGATATCGCTTATTACATCTTATAAGTCATCGAGTGTCACCACAATCTCTGCAAACCATCCCAATTGAGTATTGAAGAGACTGGCCGGGGTACGAATAATGAAGGGACATTTTTCTAATAGGTTCACCTGTTAAATCACCCATCTTCTTTCTTTTCAGTTTTACTTTTTTTTCCCCCTCAAATGGAAATGAAAAGTCTAATTAACGCTGAACATCACTGCCACTCAACATTATACATTATAGTCTTAGCAAGTCTAAAAGTAATTTCCACAGAAAATTACAGTTGCTTTTGTAGACCATCTGCACCCTGCACTTATGGCCATCATAACACTTATCCCATTTTATTGTCTGTGTTCCTGTTCTTTGCTTGTTTTGCTTTCCTATTTTTCCTACCAGACTATCTCGCTCCTGGAAGCAAGATTTATGTTCTATGAATCCTGTACTTCCGTGTCTATTGACTATATTAACAGTATCTTCTAATAAATATATATTGAATGACTACTTAAGCTCTTAAAGAATATGGTCAAAGAATAAGAGAAAACTTAAAGTACCGACTTGGGTAGAGTAAAAAAAAAAATTGCTCAAGACAATTAACAGAAGCACTTTATAGATAGATATCTGGTGCTATTGGAGGGCATCCATTAAATTAACTGAAATACGACATTATAAATATGTCTAAAATGACTTTCGAAAACAGATCTTCATTCTCGTTTTACATTCCAACTTACGAAATGTTAAATTTCCACAAGCCTTGCATAGACTTAGTGAGATGAAGCCAACTAAGAGCTGGAGGGTCTGGAAAGGCTCAGTGGAAGGAAAAGAAATGTTTCCTGGGGCAACAGCAGTGCAGCTCAAGAAACTGATTATGTATTAGAAGACAGAGGGGATCCGGGATGAGGATACCTGAGGTTTCCTCAGTGTCTTCTCACTAGAAAGAAAATCCATATAATTTGTGTTCGGAAAACATGATGATTTTATGAGGGCTGGGTAGTAGACTCATTGTTAGTTGACTCATTAGATACATATTATTGGAATGATTTTATCATCGCTTGAATTTCTCTTTATTATGCTAATTTTAGCCCAAGAACCTGAAATTTCACTCTTGAAGGAAAATATTCAGAAGAATTATCTCAAATAATCAATGCTTTTAATGTTCTAAAGTTTTGTTTTAGCCTTTCAGGGACCCCACCCCCATACTACAGTAGAAGTTTTGAGAATTTTTATTACGGTAGCAACATGCCCATGTAAATGCTTCTCTAGCCCTTCACTTATTTTCTTTTAAGACCCATGCTATCCAACACATTCTTCATCTAAGTGATTCCAAAATTATGGGTTCACATCATGTTCCCTTGATCACACATTTTCTTTTCCCTGATCTATGATAACCACTCTTTATCCTTTGCTCGGAAGGGGCTTCTTATTCCTGGTGGAGCAGAAGCTCTCCTCTGGCACAAGAAGCCCTTTCTTGGTACCTCTCACTATGGGATGCTTCAAAACCTTTGATATGACAAACAGATTCCTGTAACATGTAACTGCACAAGACTTTTTTTTTCTCCCATATGTCTGTTTTCTTTCCATTCCAGACATTTGTTATCTAAATAATGACACGGTACCTTGATTATGGGTGTATATACATGGATATGTTGTCTAGAGTCTGGATTTCTGCTTTCAAATAGATAGCACATGAAATTTAAAATGAACAACACACAAATTTTTTTAAATGGTTCATTTGTTTAGGGGTAGTAATAGCTTAACGAAGAGAATCACAAGACTGAAAAGCAAGTGGTTATATTAGACAACAGTCATTTAAATAAGACCCTAATTAGCTGTTTATGCTTATTGCCAATGTTAATGTTATTGATATTTTCACCACATTGATAATTCAGTGTAGAGATGTTCTTTTAGAAAGAACAGAAGTATATATGAAACGTTCTCTTCTTGGGAATTTATACCTTGGTACCAAGTTTGTGCACCTGACTGAGAAAGAGATTCCTGTCATTATAATTACTGGTCATTAAAAAGTAATCATATAAACATGCCATTCATTAAGACCAAAACCAAATACAAAGCTTTTAGATAATAAAGCAGATAAATTCAGTCATGAACATTTGCATTACAAAAGGATACAGCTTCACACAGAAAAAAGATTAGCTGCTGAGTTCCCTTAAATAGTCCACTTCGCAGAGTTTTAAAAATAGGATTGATTTATTTTAAAACCGATTAACTTTTCAGGAGCACATCTTTCTGTAAAGTGAGGCAAATCTATATATTCCCACACTTTACAATTTACCAAGCTGCTGACTTGTACACTGTTGGCTTATTTGGATTTAGGGGGAGTAAAGTAATAAATGCTACTGCAGATTTTTTTGGAGGTTTGAAAGAATGCATTTCTGTAAGACGGAGTTCAGTAAATGCAAAAGTCACTGGATCTTTAAAGAGAACTTCAAAACTATGTCAAGACCTCGTGAAATTCCATCAAATCAAACATGAAAGTATATTACCTAGAAAAATATTATTTCTTGGTTAGTTGTGTATGACAGTGCAAGAGATCAGCGAACAGCAAAGATATTTTTCCCCTTTCTGACAGATAGGGAGACAGTAAAGCAAAATGAAAGAGGGTTGACTGAAGCAGCCCCCAAAGCAATAACTTTTATGTCTCCCTTCATGTCATCCTGGCAGCTGGATTAACTTATCTCCTTAAACACACTGCTGAATTAAAAAGAAAAAAAAAAAACACAATTAAGGAATAATATTGGCTGGCTATTAGGAGCATGAGTCCAAATTTCATTGATTATGATTTTATGTATCTTATTCCTTTGGAGAAGGGAAGGGTGAGGAAGGAGCAGGGGATGCTAATGGGAGGGGAAAATAGAATGATCCGTGATATTCAAGTGCTATCTCCAGAGACTCATAAAAATTGAGATGGAAAAAAAAAATCTTTAGAACATAAAGGAAGCATATCGAATGAAGACTAGCAATTGTGCCATTTGGTCAAATAAATGGGAAATATTAGAGCTGGAGAAGCCTATGATTTATGGCCTATAAATCTTTCTACAGAATATTTCATGTCCATCTAATTCTCGCCATCTCCATTACCACCACTTGGTTTAAGCCTTTGTCATCTGTCACATGGATTATTTAGAGCGTCGTCTCCCTGTAGCCACATTTGCCTCTCCCTACCAAATTACATCACTTCCCAATTGCCAACTTTTGGACAAATTCTTACTGTACTAACAATAAACAGCTTAAACACCAACAGGGCCTGGGAGCCTGGTTTCAATCTGCTTCTCCACATTGCTTCTTTACCATTGGGCACTATGGGTTTGTGCTAAGGAAGATCAAAATTCCCCACATGTTCCTTTTCTTTCATCAGTATGAATACTTAAGTTACAAGTGACAGAAAGCCCTGTTCAAAGTGGCTGAAAACAAATAATAAACACGATGATGATGAGTTTTTTAAAAAAGGAATCTCAGTGTTCATTGCAGCACTATTTATAGCAGCCAGGACATGGAAGCAACCTACGTATCCATCAGCGGAGGAATGGATAAAGAAGATGTGGTACGTATATACAAAGGAATATTACTCAACCATAAAAAAACAAAGTAATGTCATTTGTAGTAACGTGGATGGACCTAAAGACTGTCATACTGAATGAAGTAAGTTAGACAGAGAAAGACAAATACCATATGAGATTGCTTATACGTGGAACCTATAAAAAGGGTACAAATGAACTTATTTACAAAATGGAAGTAGAGTCACAGATGTAGAAAACAAACTTATGGTTACCAGGGGGTAAGGGGGGGAGGGATAAATTGGGAGATTGAGATCGACACATACACATTACTATATATAAAATAGATAGCTAACAAGGACCTACTGTATAGCACAGGGAACACTAATCAATACTCTGTAATGGCCTGTATGGGAAAAGAATATTAAAAAAGAGTGGATGTATGTATGTACATAACAGATTCACTTTGCTGTACACCTGAAACTAACACAACATTGTAAATCAACTATACTCCAATACAAATTTTTAAAAAGGAGTTTATTTTTCTAATGTAACAGAAAGTACCCATATAGCCTTCAGGAGGGGGTGCTGCGTGTTAGAATGTTTGTGCTCCCTTACCTCCCCCAATTTATTGGTTGAAATCCTAAGCCCAATGTGATGGAGTTAGGAGGTGGGAACTTTGGGAGGTGATTAAACTTGTGTGATTATGTCAATGTATGTTCATCAGTTACAGCAAATGTACCGCTGTGATGGATAATGTTGATAACGGGGGACATTTTGCATGTGTTGGAGCAGGGGCTTAGGGGAAACTTCTGTGCCATCCTCTCAATTTGGTTTTAGCCTAAAATTGCTCTAAAAATATTTTTAAAAAATCAACAGATTATGGATTTTATGAGGCAAACTATTTTTCATTTTGTATAAAATTCAGTGGGAAAAAAAGTTTCATGTTTAAATCAATTTTCCAGGACTACATCTATTCTGTAAAATGGGGAGTATCTCTGCAAAAACTAGTTTGTAGAAACGTTGGTTCTAGAAAGTGCCAGATGCTAAGCCTTTCACTGTGATGTGTCTGTTTTTATTTTCATTATTGCTTTTCCCCGCAATGAGTACATAAATAAAGTATATAAATTTAGCTAAATAAAACACATAGAAATTATTCATAGGGAGAGGATAATAGTGTACCATTTCCTAGGGCACTAGGAGAAAAACCAGGAGATAAAATGATCGCAGTTCACAGATGAGTCATCATTCCCATTCTTAGTAATTCAGAAAAAAAATGGTTTCATTAACATCAGTGCAAGTGCTTCCTTCTGAATGGTGGTACCACTGAGCCTGATCATGGCTTTGACTCCTTGTTTAATATGTAACAGTAGCAGGGAAATCTAGCAAGTCACTGATCCAGGTGAGATGCTTGCTGAAAGGCAGTATTTCCATTCATTTATTTGCTCTGGGTCAGGTCTTTGCTAAGATACTTGATTGATGGTCTTAATCAGAATTAGCCCTGATGCTTCTAAGTCTTCAGGAATAACAGTGGCCAGTACGGTAATATTACATATACCCTTTTATAGGGTATATCTCATAACAGAGTACTATGCAGCCTGTAAACGGATGAGGTATGGAGATGTATACTGTTAGAGGAATTAAAGAAATTCCACCTTATTCAACAAAAGGGGAAAAAGAAAGCATAGGATAATATGCATAATTGTATCTGTGGTTCTGGATTTACTACTTCTGAAAAAACACGTAAGAAATGGTTAACACTAGTTACTTTAAGGGCATATATCCGATGGTGAGTTGGAATAAAAGGGGGCATTTACATTTCACCCTACAACCCTCCATACTATTTGAAGTTTTTAAACTTCATGGTTATGAAAATAACCATGAATATTTTCATCTTAAAAAGATGATTTTATATAGATTAGTAAGTGCCGCCTACAGTGAATTCATTCAAAGATGAATCTAAAAATCCCAAGCTGAATTCCTAGTGAAAAATGTAAGGAAAACGTCTCTACGTGCTCCGTTCTGCTTCAATTCTGTATCTCCGGAGTGGCAGACCACCCTGAGATGCTCACTGCCTGGTGCTTTAGGCCCATGCCATTCGGCTCATCCTCTGTGCCTTGTCATGGTGTGAGCACTCAGCCTCACACTTCTCTGTAGTGTATTACTTAGAACACCTCTCTCCCCTGCCAGGACTCTTCCACTTGGCCTTCTGGAAGTCATGGTCCATCATCAATAAAGCACTTTAATCTTCTATTTATTTTATGGACATTCCCTTCATCCTGTTGCTTTAACTGAAACGTGGTTGTGCTTTGAAGACGCTCTTTTCACTATTTCTCTCTTAAGCAGAGTTTGATTTTTGTCCTCAAGGCTTCATGTGCATGGGTGTCCTCCTTCCTTCATATTACTGCTCCCAAACTCTCCTTCTTTCTTCTTCCTTCAAAACTTCTTTGAAGTATGTTACCACGGACCCCTTCTAAGTCATCCTCATTCATTGATTCGTTTCATTAGCATCCAGCTCATTCATTCCCTCAGCACTACTGCCGCTAGTGCTATAATTGGTGACTTGAAGGTTCACAGTCTCTGACCCACCCATCTCTCTGACCTCTTTAATTAGTGACCCTTTAATTCCAACGATCTCAGCTACCCACTCAAGTTGCCCTTCCCTTTTCCTAACAACATGGAAAATTGGAGCAAATCCAAAATCTCTAAGTCAAATATCCTACCCTTTGGCTTTCTTTACTACTCTTCCTATCTCACTTTCTCTAGTCTTCCTCGAGCAAGTCTGATACCTTGTTGGTACTTCTAATCCATGGACTGTACTGTGTTTTCACTGCATCATTCTCCTCACATCCTCATTCCCCACTTTACCCAGCCTAAATTCTGTGATTCAGCATACAACGTCTCTTTGCAAATAACCTTGATTTCCTTTAAACACTCTCCTCTCATCTAGTCTGGAAAACATCCAAGCCTAGCTATTTATGTGCTAAATCTAACTATCCCTGTTCTCATTACTGTACCAGAGAAGTTAAACACTAAGGGAAAAAACCCCAAACATGCATCTGTACTGATTGCTCTCACTTTGCACATTACTGCACTGTCTGGAGATCTTACTGCATTTAACTCCCTTCACTTGCTTTCATGTTTTCAATGTGGGGTGACTATTTCATCCTTCTCTCTTTTTTTAAGTCTCCACTCTCCCATTCTTGATTCACTCTCAGGTGATTGCATAGTTCACAGAAGAAAATAGAACCACTTTATCTTCCCACTATTGATTCTACCATCGTTTTGCATCAGAATCCATATACTTTACATTCTTCTTATTAAAATAAATGTTCTCTCTCTTATTAAAAACCTTGACTTCCACCTTGCCTCCCCAAGAAATTTGTTCCTATAATGGAACACTGTCTCTCCAGCATTATTAATGCGTATTTCTGAACTGGCTCATTCAATTTGACATACAAACATGTCTTAACATTACACATCTTAAAAAACAAAACAAAAAACTTTCCTTGACCCACTGTCTCCTTTGGCTACTACCCATTTTTTTCTGTAACTCATCATAACAGGAGTCCTCCAAATGGTTGTATACATTTATCATCTCTCTTTTTCTCCCCTTCCATTTTTTTCTTCAACCAACACCAACCTAGAGTTTTTTTCACCACTTCACTGACCTTATTGTGGTCACCAAAGACCTATACTGGCACCACGCAGAGATAACCCATGAGATTTTGTTGTTGTTGTTGCTGTGTGTTTTCTTTTTAATACTGAAAATCCCAGAGCTTCCCTTATTCCCGAATTTCTTATTTAAAACACTCTCCATTCCATGGGCTACTCAGAAAATCTCTGAATTAATCACTTCACATTGCTGTTGCTTACAACCAATGAACTTGAATGTACATAATCATATGCTAATTTCTACACATGTGGGTCATATTTTGTATTCTCCAGTTTATTATTTAGATCCATTCATCTACTCCAAAACCAGTTGTATATAATTTATATTACTACAAAATTTTGTTTGTTGGAGAGCAAATGCTCTCTTGTTCTTTTTTTTTATTTTCTTCCAAAATTATCTTCATTCTTTTTGCCCAGTCTTCCATATGAACTTAAAATTTCAGGTTCCAAAAAATATCATTGGCAGTTAGATTAGAATTTCAAATAAGTTCAAATAATCTATAAATTAATTTTGGAAGAATTGACATACTTCCATAAATCCTTTCATGTAAACATGGCCTGTTTGCCTTCCCATAGATTCAGATATTTTTTTCATACTCTCTATTAAACTGTTTTTTTTCCTTCAGGTTGGGTTTCCCTCCATATTTGTTATATTTAGTTCTTGATATTGTAGATCTCTTGTTGCTATTGTGAATGGGATATTTCCCCACAACTTGACGTATAACGGGAACTGTTTTAAAAAGGAGGGAGATGTTGGCTGAGTCTCTGGAGACTTTTGGATTAAAGAGAAGGTAAGCATGAAAAGGGTAACTGGCCTGGACATGAAAAAGGCACTGAAAGCAGAATGGTAGAAGGACTTAGTAAAGCCCTTTGTCAGTATCTGGTGTACCTCAGAGTTTGTATTCTCTTCTCATTGCCCCTAAAATGACTTATTAGGACCAAGAGTTCAAACTTCTATATATGAATATTATCATATATTAAATGTTGAAGTCCATAATGAAAATTCAGTCAAGACAAATTGTACTCTAGTTCTTGAATATATTGCAAGCCTATTGCTATAATTTTGCTGATTTACTACCTAGTATGACTGAAGACGTTATCTTTGAGTAATGAAGTGTTACGTGATTTGGGTGCTTTTAGAAATGGATTATTCCCCTCACATTAGAGCATTTGGAGCATTCTAGCTAATGGCTGCCAACATGGTGAGAATATAGTCATGGAAATTAGCATCAGATGCTTCCATCTATGGCTATGTTTCCAGATAAAGCTTTTCTCTCAGATATTGCCTTTTATCTTGGTACAAAGGACTTCACTTATTTTCCTTTCTATACTAATCTCAGAGGATATCTTGGCTCTATTTTACTGAAAAGTTTCTCACCTATCTTTTTCCCACCTGATTCTGAGGTTTTTCCCATAATGCTCAAGGCATCTTTTTCATTTTTTTTTCTTTCTTTCTTTCTTTTTTTTTACACACACACACTGTATTTTATTTTTACAAGAGATAAATAAACTGACACCAAGCATTGTAAACGGATGACCACAACAAAAGCAACAATGATTGCAATTACAAGGCATCTCTTTTTCTACGGCAACCACTGACTAGACTGTAATGTCTTTAAGTATAGAGAAGATATTCTATGTCATTTTATAGCCAGTGTCTAATATAGTACCTGATACTCAGAAGACACACAAGGAATATGTATGTTGAAAGATGTATACTTTAAAATACAGCTTCTTAATGAGCTGTATTCTTTTTCAGGTATTCAGCAAACATGTATTGATCACTTACCATGTGTCAGGTACTTATATTAGGTGCTGCAGATAGAGCAGTGAACAAAACAGACAAAATTCTGCCTTCCCAGAAACTATATTTTAGTGAAAGCAAACAATAAATTCCTCAACAATTATATAAGTAAGATCATTTCAGAAAGAGGCAATAGATCAGGGATGAGGGCTAAGTTCAGAGTCCCAGGTAACACGTAGAAGATGAAGGAGGATGGGAAGTGAGCACAGGAGACTGAGAAAGGGCTGCCAGTGAGATAGGTGGCAGTCCGACTAGATTCGGTGATGTGGAAGACTAGGGAAAAGGATTTCAGGAAGGAGCGGTCAATATGTGATGTGCTGCCGAGAGAGCAAGTTAGGAAAGGCTAAGGATGGTCACTGACTTTGGCAAAATGTAGGTCATTGGCTCTATTTATTGTCTTTTGTCATAGTGTGTCAGCTCCTAGAATTCAAATTCCTGACAGACACAATTGGACTGACCTGGATTGGTGATTTGACCATCCCTCTTGCCTCAGCAGATGGAATTATATCATTGACAACTCCGTGAGAACGGTGTGGAAGCAAAGATTGACAGTACCTCCCCAAGAAGGTGGAGCTATTGTTAGTAGGAGATGGCTGCATGTGACAAAAAGAGCAGCTCTCCAACACAATGATAAAGACAGTGGTTAAGTTAGTGGGGAAAAAAGGGACAATAACTTTGTTGGGACAATTGGACAATAATGACAAAACAAAGCTGGAAGTTCGGAAAAAATATATTAGAGAATATTTTTTATGATCTCAAGGTGGGAAAGGTCTTAATTAAGTGACAAAAAGAGCTGCACGGGGAGAGAGTGATACATTTGAAGCATAAACTTTTAAAATTTCTATAAAATTATAAGGATGAAGGACTTGGCAGGGTGAAGTGATGAGAAGAGTCAGATGTGGAAGAACTGTAGGAAATAAATAATGATTTTTCACTTTTTAATCCATAAACATCTGCATTTAAAAATTATATATATATACATATATAGATGTATATACATACATACACACACACACACACACACTCCAAGGGCAACAATTGATGGTGACAGATCTGTATCTGTATCTACCTACAATCAGTTACTAGGTGATCTCATCCAGTTCTATGGATTCAAATACCAGGACTCTCACATTAATTTCATTAGCTTTGCCGCCCTGCCCATCCCTCTTACTCAAGTGTATGAACTTAATTCTATGTAGCAAAAATATCGTTAAATTCTCAGTCTCTGCTCAGTCAGGCCATATGTAATTCTTTTAATCATTCTTTTCTGAAATCCATGGAGCTTGTTTTTTTTAATTTTTCTTTTCTGAACTCTCTCCAAATTGGTGATCCTTTCCTGTTCACTGATCACATCTCTTCAGCTCTCCTAAGTAAAATGTTTAGACGAAATTAAGATAGATTTTTTTAAAAAAAAAAGACAAATACTAAAATAACTTTTAACTACCGGAATATTTATTCCTGTCTCATCTATTCGGACCCTAATCTGTCCTCTTCTTACTGCCTTTCCTATAAGGTCAGAATCTTTTGTATATAAGAGCTGGTCTACAGTAAAGGAAAGAGAACGGTATGCCTGCTCAGTATAGGTGTGCTTGACATAGAGAACAGACTTGTGGTTGTCAAGGGGAATGGGGGGCTGGGGAGGATTGGATTGGGAGTTTGGCATTAGCAAATGCAAGCTATTATATATTGAATGGAAAAACAACGAGGTCCTATTGTATAGCACAGGGAACTATATTCAATATCCTGTGATAAACCATAATGGAAAAGAATATGAAAAAGAATATATGTATAACTGAGTCAATATGCTGCAGAAATTAACACATTGTAAATCAACTATACTTCCATAAAATTAAAAAATATGTATAGAGCTGTGCTTTATACAACCCTGGCAATAGATAATACTGTATTGGCATACTAATCCAATCCTCTTTTTGCCCTACATACATATTTATAGCAGTTTACTCATACGTTCATTTCATTCAGTAAATATTTAGTCATATGTTCCTCAGCATTAGTGAGGAAGTCTGAGAACGAGGTGAGATTTAGCTATTTTATCCCATCTTTGCAACGGCAAAGTGCAGCAGGTCCCTTGCAAGATACTCATACCACTTTGCTACCTTTTCAGAAAGGGTGGGGAATGCACCAAAGTATTACAGCTAAACAGAACCTCAAAGTTTACATAACCCAATATTCTTTTTACAGGTGATAAAAGTAAGTTCTACAAAGATTATGTTACTTCTTTATACCATATAGACATTTAATGATGAAAGCGGCCCCTAACCTATGCTTCCTGATTTTATATCAATTTTATACTAGACAATATCTCTATTGAGAGTTCTGGAACTGATTTAAAATAGTGCCAAAAGAAAATCTGGGTGCTTCCAAATGGGACTTTAAAAATCTTGCTTTTGAATTTGGGGGGAGAAGTAGGATTGTTTTGGTGCTTTGTAAAATAATCTGTGGTTCATGGAACAACTCAGCTAGAACTAAAAGTTACACTCAGTTTCTTACTAGGCTCAAAGTACCACATTAATGCAACTATGAATTTAATAGTGAAATATATTTGAATTAAAGTAATTTTCTGTTAGTCTGGCAGTCTTGTAAGGAGTATTTCAGATTCTTGATTCAATCGCCTCTTTAACTTGGATTGCCTAGAGCTAGTGAAAAACTGGTTTAATTCCTTTTTCTAAAGGTCATGTAAACATGTATGCTTAGTGAATTAGATGCAAATTCAATTCCCTGAGCTTCATACTTCCTAGTTAAGTTCCTTTCCTATTCTTCACATATAAGCTCACATCTGACAGCAGAATATTGACTTTGAGCTATGGTAAAAATCACAATAAAGCAAAAACATTTGACATCTGCTCTGTAAAGCAGACTTACAGGGGGTCAAGTGAACAAAAGTGTTCTTTATTAAAACGTTTTTCTGGTACTATTATTTTATCTTTCTTTATGAGGCATTTGAATGACTTTTTCTTTTTCCATTCTGCTTTTAGAAGAACAGATCTAATTCACCATTTGATATTTAATTAAATAAGGCAGGTTTATAGAGACTGTCATACAGAGTGAAGTAAGTCAGAAAGAGAAAAACAAATACCGTATGCTAACACATATATATGGAATCTAAAAAAAAAAGTTTCTGAAGAACCTAGGGGCAGGACAAGAATAAAGACGCAGATGTACAGAATGGACTTGAGGAAGTGGGGAGGGGGAAGGGTAAGCTGGGATGAAGTGAGAGAGTGGCATGGACATATATACACTACCAAATGTAAAACAGATAGCTAGTGGGGAGCAGTCACATAGCATAGGGAGATCAGCTCGGTGCTCTGTGACCACCTAGAGGGGTGGGATAGGGAGGGTGGGAGGGAGACGCAAGAGGGAGGCAATATGGGGATATGTGTATAGCTGATTCACTTTGTTATAAAGCAGAACCTAACACACTATTGTAAAGCAATTATACTCCAATAAAGATGTTAAAAATATATATATATATATCCGTAAAAAAAAAAAAAAGAGGCAGGTTTAGATACAACCCAGGGATTAAAAATTATGATGCGGTAGAATATTTAATAAAATGCACAAATGCATCATGTTATGTAAAGGCAAAGGAAGGTTTACAAAACTTTTTTGCACGTTATGATTCTATTTTTCTTCATAGATATAGAATGAGTAGAGGCCAAAATATTTACAATGGTTATCTTGGGGTGATAGGAGGCTGAAGATTTTATTTTTTTCTTCATTTCTGTTTTTTTTTCAAATATACTGCAGTGATTATGTATTACTCTTTGATCATAAAAAAGGGATTCTTAAAAAACAAGCCTTGTCCATCCTAAATATTATTAGAAATCTGTAATAATGTCTCAGCATTGTACTGTAAAACCAATCTTGTTTTGTTTAAAAGCAGAACAATACTATATATGAATTAAGTGGAAGAAAGAGCAATTAATGTATTTTTCAACATCATGACAATTCTGAAACCAAAGTACTCTTTTCTAAGTTATATTTTAATTGGTATAGTATTTATTCACTCTATTTTTGAGCAAAATTTGCATAATAAAATAAAATGATCTTGATTATGTTTTGATAAAAAGAAAATGAATTTTATTTAAAAAAACTTAAGCTTTAAAGTTTTTTTTAAAAAAAACTTCATATACAGCACAAGAATAATGTAAAGTAAAACTTTTAAAGCATTTAAAATATCACTGCTCTTTAAAATCAACAGTTTTAATTTGCTGTCATGAACAACTTTATCCATATGACATTTTCTGCCTTTTCGATTGTTTTCTTGGGATAAATTCCAGAAATACTAGGTTAAAGAATATGAACATATTTATGGGTTTTGAAACATAAAGTAACATTTTCTTTTCCTGAAAAAGTTGCTCAATTTAAACTGCCAATAGCAAAGAATGTGTGCATATTACTTTGCAAACATCTATGTTCATACAAGGTTAAAATGATACTTAAAATTTTTACTTATTTAATAATATAAAAAGGTAGCTTGTTATTTTTTTCAATTTACATGTTTTTTTTTGTGTGTGTGGTACGCGGGCCTCTCACTGTTGTGGCCTCTCCCGTTGCGGAGCACAGGCTCCGGACGCGCAGGCTCAGCGTCCATGGCTCATAGGCCCAGCCGCTCCGCGGCATGTGGGATCTTCCCGGGCCGGGACACGACCCCGTGTCCCCTGCATCGGCAGGCGGAGTCTCAACTACCGTGCCACCAGGGAAGCCCTACATGCTTTTAATAACCAGTGAGTTTGAGCATTTTCCAATATGTTTGTTTACTAATTATCAGCTGTCTTTTCACCTTTTTTTTTTTTTACCATATTAGTGTCTTGATGTTTTCTTATGGATTTTTATGAGCTCCTACAGATGAATTAACCCTGTTTTACAAATATTTTCTTGGTGAGTTTTAATTTTATATATATTTTTCTGCGATATAAAATTTTAAATTTTTTACAATTGAATATGCTAATATTATTCTTTATTCTTCCTATTCCTTTAGAGTCTAAAGCATTTCTATGCTTCCACAAAATCAATAAACATGTTTCTTAGATTGACCAGTGTAAACACGGATGTGGTGTGGTCTTGTCTTATACCAATCTTGAAACTGGATTCATGATTCCATTTCACCCCTCAAAATACATACGGTTTTCACATGGTATTTCTATAGATATTGCTGTTCTTCCCCCCAGTTCCCTTTGTGTATGTCAAAAATCTCTTCTTTCTTCTCTCCTTTTTATTATTATTTTTTTTTTCAGTATCTGAAATCCTTTCTATTTCCTGAAACAATTCAGTGCTTGCTCCAATTTTGCATACTTACTCTGAGTTAGGACAATAAAAGCTCTTAATTTAACTGAACTTGATTTCCTAAATCTCAGCAAATAACTATTATTGCTCAGTCTTGCTCTTACGGTCTTATCCCATGCAGCTCTCAACAAAAAATGGTCATTTCTTAGGGGCAAATTCAACTGCTAAGAAAAACACATTTTTTTCCTGATTCTTACATTGATATTTTCATTATAGTATTATTATTAACATTTGATCCTTTGCTCTAGCTGTAATTTACTTTATATAACTTATGGAGTGAAACTGATTGTCTTTCAAAATGCTAACTAGTTTAAAAACATTCACTTAATACATATTAATTGGTTAATTAATTCACACTTATTGACGAGCTGGGTAAGGCCCTGGAGGTCTCTGCTTTTAGAAAACTCAGAGAAGGAAAGAGACATAGAAATAATTTGATACAATAAAATATGACCAGTACTCTAATAGAGAGTAAAAAATGTTATAGGAAACACTGAGGTTGCTTAACAGAAATGGGAGGACAATGGGAAGGCTTTATAAGGTGACAAACTGAAGCGCAAGTAGAAATGGGGCAAGTGAATGAAACAACGTATGGATCATCAGTACACCCCCTTGTTCCTTCAAGAAAGCAAAAATCCCTGCACACATCGAGAAGAAAGCCAACTGGAAGTATCTTCATTACTACGGCTTTGCCTTCCTGAAACTTAGGCAAGGGTAATACTCTTCTGTATTAATGCCTGGTTGATAAAATAATACTACAGTTTGACGAGACTATTATGCTGTTGCTGCTGTTGCTGCTGGCATGAAGGTAGATTTGCTCTTCCCCCAAAGCAAAACCAACAAAGTGGGATCGTTGCTAAGAGATTACTGTAGAGAACAATTAGCTTTAGACAAATCAATATAATTACAAATTTTTGATAGCAAGTATAAGGAGGAGATTTTGTAATGGTTTTGTAGTCTCCTAGTATCTTATTTTCAAGTTAAAACCACAAATAACTGAAGCATCACTAGGAATCAAATGTCAAAGAATACATTATAATGTGTTTCTCTAAATAACATAATGTGGATCGGTTGGAGACATAAAGATTATGGAATATCCTGTGCACAGAATAGAAAGAAGCTGAAAAAAATACTTTGTGTCTTGAAATATTCACAGAGGCTCACAGGGTATTTTTTAGAACACATTTTTTTTTCTAGCAGGCGCACACACAGAACCTAAATTTTATTTGGACATTGGCATAACAAGTAATAAATTATTTTTTGTTTGCAGAAGTACATATATAGATCTGCATTTGTGATTATTTGGTGAGTTTAAGAAAGTAACTATATAGAATTCCAAAGTTATACCATTTGTAAAATTGTTCAGGCCTATTCATAAAGACTTATTTCCTTGGGCTATCTTTAAAAACATATGTGTATGACTGTGTCTTTTTTCATACTTCACTCTTCTTATACATTGTGACACAGTAAGGCAATTAAAGAACCAAAGCAAATGGTCCATCTACAAGGAGAAAAAAAGTGTACAATGAAAAAAATAACTTCCATTCATTTTTTTTCCTACAACAAGCAATTGTTTTTTCATACTACTTTTAGTAGAAATTTCTTTTTCTACTCTCTCTTTTTCATTTAAACTCAGAGTTGTTGAGGAAAGATACCGTACCAATGGAATAGAAATATAGGCTTGCTAGCTTACAAAAATTAAAAATGATTTGTCTGGTGAGTTTGAAAATATGGAAACTGGCCACCATACTGTCCACCAATTCATTACGTACAGGCGTTTGCTTTAGGTGGAGGAAAAAGTAGCTCAAGAAGAGACTTATCAGAAAGATCTGAAATACAATTTTCAAACTTGTCGGGAAGTGCAGTACATTTTATGCAACCAAATAGAAAGCAATTCATACATCTATAAATCCATGGAAAGCACAGCAGGTCCAGAAGGGGCACCGGTTACTAGCGATGTCTAGACATGGAGAAACTATGACCTCAGTTAGAGCAACCCAATATTTACTTTTCCTTTCCAAGGAGCAGTGTACCTCATGATCTCAGTATGCAGGGCAGCTGGGAGATGGGCAAAAAACAAATTCCACACTCGGTGGCAATCTTCAAACACAGTGAGGGCCTAGACATTCCAGAATTGAGGAAAGTTTTCATGAGGATACCTACTTAGACTGCATGTAAAAATACTTCTGTTGGAAAAGGCCTCTTTTTTTCTATTTATCGCGAGAAAAAGGTACATATCAAAATCAATTCATCTCTTTGAAAAAAAAGTGTTCAATTAATGAACTAATGAATGTTCCATACCACGAGGGGTGAAGAACATCTTTAAATATGTTTTGTATTAATACTGTGGATGCTCACTTTTGATTCTCTCTCACGTCGCCTCTGAATTGTTTGGATCAGAGTTCGATATCCTAAGATCAGGGCATTTTACGTTTGACCTCAATTTGACAGGTTTTGATGCCATTCAACCAAGTAGTTATTCATTTTGATTGAGAAATCATAGTAAATCACCTCCCCTTCCTTTTTTTTTTTTTTTGACATTAAAATCAGGATTCTGGGATTATACGGCTTCTGCATAGACTTGAATGATAGCAAGCAGAAGTTTTCTAAAACTCCATCTTAAAGTGTCTTAGCATCTTAGCACCACCTAAGGGGTGCCACTTGTTTGCACAAACGCCACACTGAGCACTTCCTTTGGAGCTGTGCTGTCTGGGACCACAGGTTCTGTCATGCCAGCCTTCCTGGGGCTGAGGCCTGGGGCATTTCATGCCAGGACCTGAACTGTTTAATAACAAAGGGGCTCCCTTCACATTTTTCTATATCTCATCAAACTTGTGAAACACTTTAAGCCAAAAACATATACCCCATCATGGTACTTAAGAAACACTGAAAAAAGTATAATAAAAAAAGAATTGAAAAAACAACAGGGCTTCCCTGGTGGCACAGTGGTTGAGAGTCCGCCTGCCAATGCAAGGGATACGGGTTTGTGCCCCGGTCTGGGAAGATCCCACATGCCGCGGAGCGGCTGGGCCCGTGAGCCATGGCCGCTGAGCCTGCACATCTGGAGCCTGTGCTCCACAACGGGAGAGGCCACAACAGTGAGAGGCCTGCGTACCCCCCCCCCCATACACACAAACAACAACAACAAAAGTAGGCCCACCCAACTAACCAATCAATCAACCAAATAAAAAACAAAAACAGGTCTTTAGGAGTTACCAGCAAGGTGATTTTTTAATTTCGTTTCATACCAACATCATGCATATAAGGGAGGATGCAGAAATATGAGTATTACCCTCACACAAGAGCAGAACAGGCAATTGAGATGGGATTGTAAAGTCCAACAGTCAAGCAAGAAGGTGAGAGGGAGGCAACAGTTCTTTCCTCCGGCCATATGAGGACAGAAATGGAGAGGAAGAAAACTGGGGGGCCCCGAGGGGTGGCTATTTTCTCTGAATATCAACTTACTATATTTGCATGGACTGGAGCCAAGTTTTTTAATGATGGCAGCAACACAACAAAATAACTTTGTTTGTTTCTTTTGTTTTTCATCCATAATCTCCAAGGCCATTCTTTTTTTTTTTTTTTTTTTTTTTGCAGTACACGGGCCTCTCACTGTTGCGGCCTCTCCCGTAGCGGAGCACAGGCTCCGGACACGCAGGCTCAGCGGCCAGGGCTCACGGGCCCAGCCGCTCCACGGCATGCGGGATCCTCCCAGACCGGGGCACAAACCCGTGTTCCCTGCACCGGCAGGCAGACCCCCAACCACTGCGCCACCAGGGAAGCCCTCCAAGGCCATTCTTTAATGAAAGGAGTTATGGCTCAACATTTTCCTGTGAGTGAGCAGAGCTATGTTAACCTGGGGTTGGATTTTGGAAAGCAAGTGTGAACAGAAGCAGAAAGTATTGTTATAGGTTTCGGGGCAAGGCACTGTCCTCTGTGGATTTATAGTCAAAGATGGCAGGAAGTGTTATTGTCCCCTTGTCTTTTTTCACAACTGATGAGGCCGAGGCCCATAGGGAAACTGCAATTTTCCCGCAGCCAAGCTTATGTCAAAGGAAAATAAAAAATGAGGAGATATGTCCAAAGTCACATAACTCATGAAGAGTAAACAGGGATGCAACAGCTGACATTTTCTCGTTTATCAGGTGAGAGCACCAATCAGATCATGATTGACAGTTAAATCACCCATACAGTCTTTTTCCATGGTGGAGATAAGAATCGCCAATTCCGCCAGATCTCTTTTTTTTTTTTGACGTTAAAATCAGGATTCTGGGATTATACACGTTCTGCATAGACTTGAGTGATATCAAGCAGAAGTTTTCTAAACTTCTGCGCTGTCTTGAACTGGGGCTGGTGGGAGGATTTACAACTTACTAGGAGAATCTGCAGGTGTTTCCATTGACTGCCCAGAGAACTGCCCACCAGAGAACAAATCTGGTGTCTTTGTTCCACCCCTCACCTCAAACATTATTTCTGATTTTACTGAGGGATCTTTGAGTAATCTCCTGAAACATTTCTTTTTTTTTCCTTAGAGCTGGTATTTTTGCTTTTCTTAGATTTAGGATGAATAAAGCCTTGGTTTTAAAAAGACATTTCAATCTCTCTTTGCCACAGATAAAAATACTCATATTATGTCTTAATAAATTCCAAGACCCTTAGGGGTTAAAAGCATAGCTTTGAGATGAGATAAATCATGGTTGAAATCTCAGGGCTCCTTTTTCAGGCAATTGACCATACCTACCAGAACCTCAGAATTCTCTTTTGTAAAATAGATGTTGATGTATGTAAAAGCATTTGACACAGCGTATTGTGTATTGTATTTTAAAACTTATTTTGTACGTTCATTTAATCTTGTAGGAGTATTGTATGATTAGAATGAAGCTGATATTTTTAAACTATGTGTTGAGAGAGGGCTAAGGTGTGAGGATTGGGGGGTGCTGAGTTGGGGGCTGTGGAACCTGTCCAATGAGAGCAGCTTGGCTTATTTAATAAATATTTATTGAGTATATACTATATTCACATTTTAGACACTGTGAAAAATAGAGAAAAATAGACAATGAACAAACCCAACAAAATCCACGCACACCCAGAGCTTTCATAAATAAGTAAATTAAGCACCATATTAAGGGTCACAAGCGCTATGAGAAAAACAAAACAGAGGAGGGTGATAGGGAGTGTGTGGGGTGCAATTTTTGAAGGAATAGTTAGGAGATGACTGCAAATAAGGTGATCTGTGAAGTTAGAATTCTGAGTTAAGAATTAAAGGAGGCGAGGGTGAGAGCATTACAAATATCTGCACATGGAGTATCCAAGTTTCAAAATGAAAAGAGCAATCTGGACGTTCATGTGAAATCTTCTCATTAAAAATTAATTTAAATATTGGATGGGCCAAACAAACAAAACATGCCAATAGACTGAATTTATACATAAGATATCCAATTTGTGTTTTCTGTAAAATTCAACCCTTCATCCATTTATTATCCATTTTCTGTGCAAAAATGTCAGTTCTGCACCCTATGGCTAATTCAACCCCAGCAACCCACTCTCTATCTTCCCCTCACATACTCCTCTTCGCTGCATGAGATACAGCAGTTTCTCGTGCCTTTCTGCTAGAACCCTTATGGTACATGCTTAGCATTTCATGTCTGAATGATGGTCCTGTGTCTGTTGCAGCTGATATTTACATTCTCAGCACTAGGACTTGGGCAATACTTTGTGGGAGATTAAAAACGTGGGTGTATGTTGTGTACTGCCTACTGGGTTTTATTTTTCTGGCATTATTATAGGTATAATTTGCCTTGGTTATTTACGTAGTAAACTTTACTGATTATTCTTATTATCACTGAATATTATCTAGTTGGAGATATTTAGCAGAAAGGGACAAGTAATATGCCTCTAGCTTGCTGGGTTGTGGTTTTCTTTCATTTGGTTGTTACTGAATGTCCTGATGGATCTAATTATCCCGATGCCATCAGTTCCTTATACTATGGGTTTCGTTTATTGTTCTAAGACCTTTATGTTATATCAGCAGATTGTATCCAAACTCTACTGGCATATTATTGTCTCTGAATCGGTTGGGTAGTTATGCCTTGAAAATTTATACCCCACTTAAAAAAAGAAAAGGAGTCCATATGGTTTTTTCTAGCTCCACTAGCTTTAATTGGATCAAAAATGGAAATGTTTATCATACTCATCTCAGAGAGTGATTGATGGCACTCATGTTAATACAGGTTATATTGCATTACAGCAATTCTCTTGACAAAATCAATTTCTCTATAAGAAGAATTCTTTTCAGGCCCCAGCATACAAGTATACTTTCAAGTGATATTTCATTCATTCATTCATCAGGGAAGGAATCAAGAAAGAGTTGACATTTGAGCAGAGCCTTTGAAGGATTTAGAGGACTGATAAAATGTGGGCTTGGGAATGGAAGAGAGAAAGGATATTGAGGGCTGAAGGGGCATTTTGAGAAACACATTAAATACAGAAAAAAAAATCTTACAACATTAAAAGATTTGTCAAAATCTTTTCTGTTTAAGTTCCAGCCCAAGTAAAATCTCCTTTGAGATGCCATGCACAAAACTTCCATACCCCCAACTTCCAGACAGAATGAATTAGCACCCCCCCCTTAGAGCTTCTATCTCACTATCTTCCTTATAGTACTTAGATTATCTTATAATTGATTACATGCTTGTCTCGATACTAGCTGATGCATTACTTGAGGGTCAAAACCTGATATTCCACCTCTCAATTCAAGAATAACAGCGCAAGTATCATCTCATTTATTGAATGCCTACTCCAAGCTAGGCACTGTGCTAAGTAGTTTACAGACGTCAATGCCCGATAATCCTTGCTATGAAGAATACGATCACTTTTGCAGTTTTACAAATGAGATAAATGAGTACTAATGGAGTGGGGACGCTTGCCCTGAGTTCCTTTACTGAGTGGCAGAGCTGGAGTGCCACGTAAGCACGTAGTATGGCTCCTAAGCATGCAACCTCACCCACCAAGATGCTTTGCTTCCTTTTCCCTAGCTCAGTGCCTGGTTCATGCTAAGTGCTCAAGAACTGTCTGTTGAATAAAGAAAGGAATGCATAAAGAAGAGTGTTTCAAGTGTATGATAGAGAGAAGTATGAAAAAAACCTGTAAGACTTCCTTCCGTGTGGTTAAAAACAAAAAATCTGTGCATCAGTGAAGAACCTTCATGGTGTTGGCAAAGTAAGCAACCTCCTGGAGTTTTCAAAATGGGATTTGCCCTGCGTGCATTTAAAGTAGAAAGTCCTCGGGGCATCCCTGCAACTGTGCATCCACCCAGACTTGAAAGGCAAGTCCCCCCACCCACCACCGTCCTTCTAATGATGATAGGACCTAGACCTACTCCAGAGGCACTACATTGAGCCTTCTAAACAATTTCATCAGCATCATGCCCGATCCTTATTTCCTAAACAGTAAGAAGGAACCCTGACAACCAGATTCTGGAACACAGCCCAGGTCCCAACAGTGCTTGCTGCAACCAGGTTCCCATGATTTGCGACACGTGCTCAGGATGGATGACGGCGGGGTTAGCAAGCACTGCTGTAGAGGATACTGAAGTGAGGAGCGCGTGGGCAGAGTGAGCAGAAGAAACATGCGAACCGACAAGTTGGGGCCAGACAGGGGTGAGGAAGACACAGCTAGGAAACCACAGCAGCACCCGTAGCGGCAGTGGCGGCGGCGGCGGCGGCAGACTAACCTGTTGGAGGCTATTTACTGTAAAGAGGGTTTGGCAGAACAGGGTTAGAGGAGGGATTTCAGAGGTGGAACCAGAACACTGGAGGTCACAGTGACCTGCTCGGTGAACACAGTCTGAGGCTGTTTCTGCACAGCCCAGCGACCGAGAAGTCAGCCCTGCTCAACAACTTTGAAACACTCACCCAGCCGACCTGATGTGTTTGGGTGCTCACTGCCGGCGAGTAGGTGAGTGCACGCAATACTTTCTGTAACACAATCATAAGGAATGGAAAAATGAGTCACTCACTTCCAAATTTGTAACTTACCCATCAGAACTAACACAGTGATTGGCAAGTTTGCCTGAATAGCAATTCAGTGGTTTTTGCCTGTCTTCTCTTTACTTAAATGTCTTCTTTACTCATTCTTTTTCCTCTACTATTGATAACATCCAATATGTTGTCAAGGCATTGGCTGTGTAATGGTAAGTCATTATATCTCAAGTTCCCCTGAATCAGAATTCCCCAGAATGCATTGTAATGGAATCATATCATGCATTCAACTTGTTCAAATGTATATAATGTAATTAAAAATGCATCAATCTTCCTACAGTTCAACAACAAAAACCCTCTTGATTAAAAAATGGGCAAAAGACTTGAAGATACGTATCTCCAAAGAAGATATACAAACGGCCAATTAGTCCATAAGAAAGATGGTCAGTATCACTAATCCGTAGGGAAATGCAAATCAAAACCACAATGAGATACCACTTCACAGCCATTAGGATGGCTATTATAAAAACTGAACAACACAAAACCAGAAAATAACAAATGCTGACGAAGATGTGGAGAAACTGAAACTCTTGTGCAGTGCTGGTGGGACTGTAACATGATACAGCTATGGAAAACAAACTGGTGGTATCTTAACAAATTAAAAACAGGATTACTATATTATCCAGCAATTTCAGTTCTGGGTATATACCCAAAAGATTTGAAAACAGGGACTCACATATTTGTACACACAGATTTATAACAGCATAATTCACAACAGCTAAAAGACAGAAGTAAACCAAGAATCCATCCATAAATAAATGGATAAACAAAATGTGGTATACACATACAACAGAATATTATTCAGCCTTAAGAAGGAAGGAGATTCTGACATCTGCCATAACATGGTTGAATCTTAAAGACATTATGCTAAGTAAAATACGCCAGTCTCAGAAAGACAAATATTGTGCAATTCCACTTACACGAGCCACCTAGAATAATCGAATTCACAGAGACAGAAAGTTGAATGGTGGTTACCAGCCATTAGGGAGATGGGAGTTAGTGTTTAAAGAGTCCATAGTTTCAGTCTGGGAAGATGGAAAGAATTCTGGAGATGGGTTGTGGTGATGGTTGCACAAATATGTGAACGCACTTAATGTCACTGACCTATACATTTAAAAATGGTTAAAATGGTAGATTTTGTTACGTATATTTTACCACAATTATAAAAAATGCATTTGCTAATAAATACTGTACTTTACACATTACATATGTACACATATTGTATGAGATTGTTTATATAAATGATACACATTTTATTATAACTCATGGGTAACTTAAGAGGTTTTAACTGGTAATTTTTATTGTGTAATTATTGATTTTACAAGCTGAATTTCTAACCTAATCATTGTGTACGATGCAACTGCACCGAATATGCTCCTCAAATTTTAAAAAGACTGGTTATGGCAGAAGGGTGAAACAAGGCAGCCTAGACATATGTTATGGACGAAAATATAGGGTACCGTATGATAGATAATTGTTCAAATCCCCAATAGTTTTCTCTGAATTCATTAGGTCACTAAGTATCCAAATCTCAAATGACATCTCCATTTCAGTTTTGACTGAGTAGCTATGGGTATCGGGGTGCCTTTTGTTTGGAAGAATCATTGGTCAAGATTCCAGCCAAGGACTTTTATTTCCTGGAAGTAAACGACAAGCTAAGTCAGCTTTATGTGAGTTCATATTGCTTTATGGATTTTTGCTGACAAAACACATCAAAATAGATTGCACATAAAAATTGGGGGTAAGCATTATAACCAGCAGTTTAAAAGGAAAATGCATGAAAGCCATAAGAAATTGGAAACTTCAGTTTTATTACTTTCAAAAATTGTGTCAATCATCTAATCAACTGTCAGTTTAGCCATCCCTTTGTAATATGTTGTTGAAAACTCTACCATTGTCTACAGCCTCGTTCCTAAAGCACCCACACATTTTTCTCTTTTCAACATAAGGAATTCATTTTCTACTCATAGTACCTTTTGCTGCAATCACATTCAATTCTGTGGGTCTTGGTGACAAAGTAGCCCTGAGAGCTATTACTGGAAATAGAAATAGGAAACAGTGGGATCTCTGAGCCTGTTAACTTCCTTATTTCAGAATCTTAACAGGAGAGTGCAGATGGGTCACTGGGAAAGAAAAGCCATGTTTTGAAATGGCGAAAACTTCTTCTCAAGCATAACATCTACTTTGCAGCCACAGGAAAGGATATAATCCCTCTTTCCAGGTAAAAATGGCAGAACTCAGTCACAAAAAGGCTTATTTCTGGCCCTTTTTAGAGTCAATTAAATTCATTTCTTTTGACAATCTAGAACCAGAAGAAAACCTCCTGTGTTTAATGTACTGTGCAAAGAAACAAGGAATGGGCATCGTGTGTGTCTTTAAAGGCAATGGAAAGTATTGGCCATTTAACACAGAGAAACCTCAGGGGCACATCAGAGACCCTGCAGCCAAAAGAGGAAGGGCTTATCTTGCCAGTCTTCCCATATCCTACATAGAAACTCCTAGTGGTGAATATGATCTAACTCTAACCTGAGGCTTAGTTATGTGATTGCCATCTCTCTTATTCTATGAAAGGCAACCCTGGCAGGATATTGGAATGATTGATTCTGTACTTAGAACTGAGATTTCAGTTGATAGCGTTATCAGAAAATCTGAAAACCATGCTCCCTGGTCTACCTGGAAACTTGATTTTTTGCCAACAGGGGTATCCATCAAGGAATACCTTTCACTTTAAAAGCACCAGAGTTTCAATACTGAAACTCTGAGTTTCAATTGAAAGGGAGAGAGGGAAAGGAAAACTCAGAGTTTCAACTGAAAGGGAGAGAGGGAAAGGAAAACAATCATATCTATATCCAGGTTATGCATCTCATTATTTTACATTTATTTCATAAATATTCCTAAACCTTTCTCAAGTCCTCTACATGAGATCTGTTCTATGGGAATAAATGTGAAGACTTCTCTCCCCCAGGCATCTGTCCAAGTGCCAACAACAATTTCTACCTCTCTACATCTCATCACAAAATATCTAATGTCAATTAGAGGCATTGGGACTGTCACTCTTAGAAGACAGGGAGTCTGTCTTGTTCAAGCTTTACC
Organism: Phocoena phocoena; assembly: GCF_963924675.1. Lineage (NCBI taxonomy): Eukaryota > Metazoa > Chordata > Mammalia > Artiodactyla > Phocoenidae > Phocoena > Phocoena phocoena. The sequence continues at coordinate 58,529,759 of NC_089235.1, forward strand.
TCCTCAAGTTTTGCATGTGGCTTTGCCAAGGTGGGCAGTCATTCATTGCTTGCTGAACTTGAATCTTATCGCAATATGCTTTATTTATTTCAGCAGCCATCATCTCAGTGGATTTCTCTGAAAAAGCTGCTTGTTCAAAACACTGTAATAATGAGGATTCCAAGAGCTGCTGTTGTTGTGTTTTAAGTAACCTAAATCTTAAGAACTTTAATTCTTGGCCTTACATGTATCAACTTCAGTAGCTATAAGTAATTATTTTCATTCTATCGGTGCAGATAATGTTTATTGGCTTATACAAGGGTTGGAAATGTTACAGCTAGGAACATGGCCCATATTTCGTGATGACTACTCTTATGATTTACCATACTTTTTAATATTTTCAATGTTTTATTTTCTCATATCGGGGAAGAATTAATTTGGTGATATTCTATGATTCATGATACTGGACAAGACTCTGTACGCAGCAATGTGGAGAGAAAGTTCCCATAATTCTAGGCAATGAGTCAGATTCCAACAGGTCTCTGTGGCTGTCTCTCTTGACTGCCAATGTGTAGACAGGATGATTAACTCAGCAGTTACTGCGGGCTTGGTGGTATGTAAGAAGTGAAAAAAGCAGTGCCTCTGATTCCCATGTTCAACACAGCTTATCATCTCACTGGTGAGATCAAAAGAACAGATAGGAAACAATAAGATACTGAGAGTTTAAACCATGGGGCATCAGCTACTTCAGCAAGGATCGGGCAAGCCTCCTTGAAGAAGTGAGATTTAAATCAGGCCTCGCAAGAAGACTATACTTTGAAAATACAAAAGAAAACTCATGGGCTTCCCTGGTGGCGCAGTGGTTGAGAGTCCGCCTGCCGATGCAGGGGACACGGGGTCGTGCCCCGGTCCGGGAGGATCCCACATACCGCGGAGCGGCTGGGCCCATGAGCCATGGCCGCTGAGCCTGCGCGTCCGGAGCCTGTGCTCCGCAACGGGAGAGGCCACAACAGTGAGAGGCCCGTGTACCGCAAAAAAAAAAAAAAAAAAATCAACAAAAAAACCCTCACTACAGGATATAGAGAATAAAATGTAATATATTGTGTTATTAAAAAAAAAACGATAAATAAAATATACATGTGTTTTAATTTTCTCGTGTTTGAAGAAAGAAACACAAGAATCTAAAAATGTGGCTAATCATGAGCGTGATTGATACGAACAGGATGGAAAAGACAAATCTAAATGTAATGTTTTTGTATTGTTCTGATGTTTGAATCATATGGATTATTTCCTCAAAAGAGTAAACTAAATTTTAAGAAGAATGAGAGAATGCATCCTAAGAATTTTCTTCTCTAAATGCAATGAAGTTTAAGAATTTTGGAAGAAAAATGTGTTCTGTGGGCAAAAAAGTATGGAAAAGACTGGCTTAAACAAATTTAGGAATTCTTTACTTCCAGGTATTTCAGGGAATTCTGTAGGCTAGTTATCATTGTTAGTAACCAATGGGTAGTTAATATTTGACAGCATTTGCCAAATGTATCCAAATTTACTTTTTCTTTCTTTCTGAAAGCACCTATTAATATCTTAAAGAGCAAAGTTTGAGAAATCCTATCCTACGTATTAAAACGGCATGTTAATAAAATGCTCAACGAGGCAAAAAAAAATGTGTGAGAGTGAGAAAGAACATGGCTACCGTGAAGAACAAGGGTACTGATTTGACTGAAGGGGTGAAGAGGTGAGGGAGTGATGGCCAATGACTTTGCATGTGAAGAGTAAACACATCATCCTTGGTACCCTGAATGGTGCCTGGTACACAGTCTGTCCTCAATTACTGTTTATTGAGTTCAACTGAAGCAAATTAGGAAAGGTTTTTCAAAATCAAACAGAGGAGTTTAGATTCAATATGATGAATTAATGAAGACTTCTTGATCACAGAAATGTCAAGGTTTAAGTGATCATGCTTTGGAAGATTGAGTGTGGGAGCAGGGAGCACATCAGCTTTGGATTCAGGTGAGCCTGTCTGTTTTTATGACCATGGGCAAATTGCTAAACTCTTCTGAACTTCATTTTCTTCATAAAGAAATGGGGAGGTAACACCCATCTTTTAGGATTAATGTGAGGATTAAATGAAATAATACATGCCTAGTTCCTAGCATGGAGTCTTATAAATTCTAGCTATTTTTTACTAGCTGGACAATGACATTATAAGCTAGTTGAAAAACGTAAGAGGAAATCAATAGGGAAGTAAAGGCAGCCTGGAACAGGGTGAGGGTAGTGTAAATGCATAAGAGAGACTCAAAGAAAAAAAACCAACAACAGGATCTGACTTTTAGAAGGGGACTTTCTACCTTTAAACATAATCATATTTTCCCAATTACTTTCTTAAATATCTTTTAGAGGGTTCTGACTTGATCAGCAAAGTCTTTATGGGGTTTTCTTTTTTCTTTTTTTTTGACCATGTTGGGTTTCGTTGCTGCACGTGGGCTCTCTCTAGCTGCGGTGAGCGGGGGGGGGGTACTCTTGGTTGCAGCACGCGGGCTTCTCATTGCAGACGCTTCTCTTGTTGCAGAGCACAACAAGCTCTAGGTGCGCAAGCTTCAGTTATTGCCGCGTGTGGGCTCAGTAGTTGTGGCGCACGGGCTTAGTTTCTCTGAGGCATGTGGGATCTTCCTGGACCAGGGCTCGAACCCATGTCCCCTGCATTGGCAGGCGGATTCTTAACTGCTGCACCACCAGGGAAGTCTTATGGAGTTTTCTTAAAAAACAAAGAGAACATATTTTCTGGGGCAGAAAATAAACATAAAAAGTGATATTCTTTTTTTTTTAATTAATTTTTTTATATTTGGCTGTGTTGGGTCTTTGTTTCTGTGCAAGGGCTTTCTCTAGTTGCGGCAAGCGGGGGCCACTCTTCATCGCGGGGTGCGGGCCCGTCACTATCATGGCCTCTCTTGTTGGGAGCACAGGCTCCAGACACGCAGGCTCAGTAGTTGTGGCTCACGGGCCTAGTTGCTCTGCGGCATGTGGGATCTTCCCGGACCAGGGCTCGACCCCGTGTCCCCTGCATTGGCAGGCGGATTCTCAACCACTGCGCCACCAGGGAAGCCCAAGAAGTGATATTCTTAATAGAGGGGCACTCTGAAAGGTCAGCAGTGTATTCCAACCTCAGGGCTTAATTTACAAATGTAAAATGGTAACGAGTTTTCTAGTGAATTAAAAGAGCGTTGGTTTATTTCGGCAAATGATTATGTGGAGGATTCCATTCTAAGAACCAGCACAGCCCACCATGCAGATTTATAAAAAATAAGTATACGTGAAGAAAAGTTTAAATATGAATTTATATTAGCAACTCATGCTTGCTTAGAACGGTAGTGATAAGGAAAGAAATGTGAATGTGTCCTATTAAAGGAATAATATCAGGCTTCCTGCCAAAAGGCACTGTCCTTGCCTGAAGCCTTTTTAAGTAAGATGTGTCCCACCTTTACTTCCCCAAACAGGAAAAGAAAGAGATAAAGATGAGTCATTATGCTCACTCTGTTAACAAAATGATAAATTTAACTAGAAAAGAAGCTTACATGAAAAGTATATTTTTCCTGAAAAATCATTTTAACTTTTGGCTTTACCTAAGTGTCATGAGAGATGAGCTATCTTTCCTGAGTCATACAGACTCAAAGGAAACGGAACTGGTCTTTGTTGCCAAAAAAAAAAAATCAGAGATAAATATTCAATGAGGGTGCAGAGTTATCTAAGCTGCAATAGTGTAGAGCATATGTGATTCCTCCACAGCCACCCATGAATAATTCCTGAGCAGAACTGGGTTTTTCTTTTCTTTCTGATAATCAGACCCCAACACAGAAACCATGTGCGGGTCTCCACCGCTTTGGTGGAGACTCTGGAATCTGCTTTGAACAACGGTTATGACAAACTAGTGCCATTGTACAAACTCTTATCCCCAAGCCTCTTAGCAACCCGTCTCCAATCACAGAAGGAAGAAAAAGGATCTAAGCATGCCACTCTCTTATTTAAAATCCTTCAATAAAAATCCTTTGAGGATAAATTCCAAACACTGGAATATGTAAAGGAGTAGATCTGAGTCCTTTCTACTGCTTAGGATCTCACATTGTCCCCAGCAAGTAGCTAATAAATGGCTAATGAATGGCTTGAGGTTTTCTGATTTTTCCTCCTGGTCAGGTTTGGAACACCCTCTCCCTTCTACACTCATCCTAGAGCAATCAATGGTAGTGCCATGCTATTCAGAAAGTGTTCTTTGATCATCCCCTGCAAAGCCCACCAGACTTAGTGCTTTCGTTGCATCTCTCTCATACTACTTATCTCTTCTAATCACATTGTGTTTAATTGCTTTCTCTCCCACTAGCTTATGAACTTTGTGAGAGCAGGACTCCGTTCCTGTATCCCTAGCACGCAGCACAGTTTGTGGCAGCTAGTAGATACTGGCAAATAAATGAAGTGAATGAAACTCAATTAGATTTCCACTACAAATGGCTTAATCCAGGTTTCAGAAACAGCTGAGGTCAGTGACAATTCTTAGGTACATCTAAGTTTTCCATAGATCATTGAGGCTGTTCAGTTTCTCAGTCTAGCTCCCTTGGAATATATAATATTTTTTTAAAAATCTTTCTCTTTACTTCAAATTCTTTCCCTATATATAATATTTTTAAAAAACCCTTTCTCTTTACTTCAAATTCTTTCCCTACGTAAGAATCACCAAGAAGACACTTGAACTCTAGATAAACCAGGAATTTCACATTCTTGGCAAACACTTCAAGGTTCTTTCTTCCCTGAAAGGAACCCTCTTCTATGAATCTGATAGAAAACTATGGTCCTTTTCTTATTCTCCTTGCTAGAGGCCATTTAGTGAATGCAGTGTGGCTTTTCTAGAGAAATCTGAGTGATCGGTGGAAATAAAACAAAAATACCACTGGAATGATATCAATCAGACTTATACCAGGAATATAAATTTCTATTCATCAGTCTCCTCATTTCAACATGCACACTGAAAAAAATGAAGGTTTAAAATGGAAATGTTGGGGTGTGCCTGCCCCTTGCCACAGAGACAGGGAATTTTTTACTACTTTTGGGCTGAGTGACATAGAGATGAAGAAGGCAGCTTCTTTGTTTCATGATAGTTTGATAAAGCAACTTCATTGTTCCTACTAGTGGCTTTAGTAAAACAAACATAATCCCCACTTAACTGCAGAGTACCTATATTCCCTAAATAAACTTACTATTCTCTTCCTAAATAGAATTGTCTTAACAGTAGCACATTATATTCATCAAATATACACACACATATATGGTATCTATGTATGAGTGTCTGTGTGTGTATGTAATGAGTTTCCATGACTGTAACCCAAGCCTCCTCCCAAGATTATCCAAAACTTATCACATCATGTTGTCAGGAAGAACTCAACATTCTAGAGTCATCCTTTTTCTGTTTGTACAGTCTAACTATATGATAGTGATTGGGGTCTGTAGCTATCATTTGCCTTCTGAAATTACTTTGTCAGAAGCCGTACGGCTTTTTGTACCTTCAGGCATTATTTTTCTTTTAATTAAAAAAAAAAAAAGTTTAGGTGTGGTATTAGAAGTTACCACTCAAGAGTGTTCAAAGAGACCACATTTAATCAGAGTGAAAGGAAAGAGTAACATGGGGTAAATTGCTCTAGGCTTATCCTTCATGTTGTAGCCAGACTGGACTAAATGTCTCTTGCACTGGAGCTCTTTTTAAAAGACATTTTTGGGGCTTCCCTGGTGGCGCAGTGGTTGAGAGTCCGCCTGCCGATGCAGGGGATACGGGTTCGTGCCCCGGTCCGGGAAGATCCCACATGCCGCGGAGCGGCTGGGCCCGTGAGCCATGGCCGCTGGGCCTGCGCGTCTGGAGCCTGTGCTCCGCGGTGGGAGAGGCCGCATTGGTGAGAGGCCCGCATACCGCAAAAAAAAAAAAAAGACATTTTTGCTGTCACAGAGTGTGTGGAATATGAGGGTCAGATCTCCCCATGACTGTCTCCCTCCACCATTCCTAAGCTTAGATATGGACCGTGAACCTGTAGATGGAAAGTGCCTCTGATAAAAGAGGAACCATCCGGAACACAGGCTTGCCAACAGAGGAAGAGTTCTGACGAAACAGCCAAAAATCAGGCTCAAATATCCAGCCTCTGCCATGTGAGTCTAAGGGAATGGGTTTATTCCTGTCGAGTTAAGAAATAACTCACAAGGCAGCAGGGGAACCAGACAACTCTGTTTCTTCCAAGAAGATAACTGAACTATTGGCTGTTCTTCTGGAAAATAACCCCACATTGGAAGGGTGGGAAGAGACCCAGAATTCCTTACCAAAACGCTGCCAAACTTGAAAAATAGGAAATTCTGTCTTGGAAATTTTATTGATTTAAAAACATATTTGAATGACATTTAAAAAATCAGGGTCATGTTTGTCAGAAATTGAACTCAGGTGATCCTGAGTATTTTCATGGCAATAGATTTTTAAAAATACAGAAAAAATAGTTTTATTTATTTTCAAAGCTAGAGTTGTAATCTCCTGAAACCTAATACATAATTTTGGCCGATATTTTCATGTAGCCTCTTTCTTCTTCAATGCCTAGAGATACACGACCATAGTAATGATAAAGTCCTTCCATGCAAAATAGCTTAAAGTTTAAAAACATTTCACAATATTTTTTCAAATTAAAAATGTATTGAAAATGTTTATCAGACTATTCCTTTTTTTTGACCAACATGTCTTTGTCCTCGGGAGTGAGAAAATGAAATTAGTGATGATTTTCCTAATCCAGAATAAATTTTCCTTTTGCCATGCATGCATTCTAGCCAGATGAGTGGGCAGTGATTTTGAAGGTTAACAATCTGCTTCAAGTCTTAGAAAGCAGGCAAGTCTCTAAAGAAAGAAGAAGAAAAAAAAAAAAAGCCTGGTCAACACAGACTTGAGATCTCCGTTTAGAGTTATGGGAAGTGCATGGACTTTAGTAATAAAGAGGAAAAAAAAATCCTGGCTCCGCTATTCATTAATGTTGTAATCTTAGGCAAATGGCTATTTTTGGCTGAGCCTCAGTTTCTCTATTTTGAAAATGGAGAAAGAAACATCTCCCAGAGAGGGCCTGACAGTTAAATGATTTATTGTCTATTAAATACCTAGCTTGGAGCCTGACTCATGCTGTGGACTCTCAACCAAAATTATTTCCCTTGCCCTCTTCTCTCCTTCACACTATTCTTGCTTTTTCTTGCTTTCTGACTATACTGACCGCTCCTTCTCCTTTTTTTTTTTTTTTTAACTGAAACTAAAGGAATGAAAAGCTACCCTGACTTCTAAAAGTTAAGAAATCTGTGGTGCAACAGGCACATCCTGTCTCTGTGTGGCTTGAGTTATTCAGCATTATTCGTCGATCCAGTCGATCCATAGCCGCTTCTAAGCACAGGATCATTCCTGAAAGTTACTCCATAGAAGCCCTTTTAGGTAAAACATTTCATTAATCCCAGCTACTCCACTGCAGAGTAATATGTGATCACTGAATTCTGCTGACCTAGCGAAGTCATCTCTAACTTTATTTCTGATAGCCTTTAATTAGGATGGTCCAAAACAGCTTGAAAATATTTAATGCCGACACTCTTCCCCAAAAGCAAAACCTTCTGTAAGGTCTTTTCTGTGATTTGTCCTTTTATGTCAGTAGATTTGACGATCTTTCAGCATGGAAACACAAAGAGGGAAAAGGGGAGGGGGATAAAGAGAGAACCCAGGAGGGGAGTTGGGGAGAGAGGAAAGAAATCACAGAAAATTCTCAGCTTTGTGAGTGTTACAAATTGTGTTCCAAGTCATTTGCCCAAATTTGTCGCCAGATAGCTGAGATCTGTGAGTAAAGGTTGGAAGGACTGTCCGAAACAAACAAACAAACAAAAAACCTTTATGTCAACACAGCCTCTGTTTTTGTGACTGGGGCTTTTAAGAACAAAATATCACTTTTCCTAAAAAGCGAACTCTTAAATTAACAGTATTTTCAACCCCAAGTGTCCCCCCTCCCCGCCCCTGCCTCCAGCAAATAAAGCTTCAGAAATGCAACACCTATCAAATATTTCCTCAGAAATGCCAGATTGCTGGGATCGTAAAGAGTTCTACTTTTTTTTTTTTTCTTTTTGACATTTAGACAGATTGAGTTTGAGAGAGGAAGTGACTCTGAGTCCAGACTGCCCTGCACCACTGTCAGAGGAAAGAACTGAAGTCAAATGAAGTGATAGTATACTGAAGAATATTTAACAGAGCGCAAGGCAGAGGAAAATGGCAATCTGGGAATATACAACTGATCCCCAAAATAGACAGTCTCCAGTGCCAGAACAGATGCCAAGTACAGTAGATCATAAAATGGTAAAATTACCTCTGCCCTGTGGGCTGTGTGTTGACACAGGGGAAATAGCTCCCCAACAGTCAGAGTAGCCGGGTCTCAGTTCCCCGTCACAGGGATCATTTGTCATGGACTCTGCCAACTTTCCTTTCTACTCCTTTCTGTATATTCATTGGTGAGAAAGCTGTAAGTAACCCCCTTAATGACTGCTACATGCTGCCGTGGGATTAATGACAGATAAAGTACTGCTCTGAGCTCTCGTGTCAGGTTGTGAATGAAATCAGAGGGTTCTGTGGAGGATATTTGCAAAGCTCTTTCCATTTCGTGGAAGACTCAAGGTGACAAGGGACATTTAGATTTCTCCCTCAAGGAAAGATAAATAGAGTGACAAAGGAAAAATACACCCCCTTCTATGTGCTTAATAAAAGCACCTGCCACCTTCTGGGGGGAAAGGGGTAAGAATGCTTACGTGGCGTCTCAGAATGATGTAAAGGTTGAACAATAGGCCAAACAAGCCTCCGTCATGTGCTGAAAGCCACAGAGAGAGGAACGATGCTTCCAGGGGGAGGCATCTGTCCAAAGAAGACAGCTACCTCATCTTCGTAGTGGAGCTGAGACTTACATTTGAAGAAGTCCTGTCTGTCTTTTTGCTGTATGGGTAAAAGAGAGTATCACTGTCCCTCACCTCTTGGCAAATTTTCACTGAACCTTTGTGCTGTGCACTTGACTCTTTGCTAACCAGCCACTGAAGGCTGAGATAATCACGAACAGAAAGAAGTAAGAAAAGTTTTTTGTCCTAAGTTTCTTTTTCTTTTTTTCCCTTTTTCTGCCTTTTTACCTTCCATCATTTCTATTTTTTTTCTTTCAAACTCAAAGACACTGTGTAATATCTTATACAAAGGACAAACAAACAAAGAAAAATAAACCAAGTAAAAGAGAAGGGATGGATAAATGAGTAAGGATAAATGACCAAAGAAAGAGCCAAAAGAGGGTTCCCCTGGTGGCACAGTGGTTGAGAGTCTGCCTGTCGATGCAGAGGACACAGGTTCCTGCCCCTGTCCGGGAAGATCCCACATGCCGCAGAGTGGCTGGGCCTGTGAGCCATGGCCGCTGAGCCTGCGCATCCTGAGCCTGTGTTCCGCAATGGGAGAGGCCACAACAGTGAGAGGCCTGCGTACCGCAAAAAAAAAAAAAAGAGCCAAGAGAAGTCAATGCAGAAAGTTTGCCTGGGACCATTATGTTATGAGACGGTATGCATTCAAGAATATATATATACACACACTATGGAAAGTTTTCTACTAAAAAATGATTACTCTTGGTTCTTAAACTTACAAAGATGAGGTGATCTTAAACCCTGGCTGAAGTTTTTTCAGATGTGTGAATCTATACAGTTTCAATGAAAAGTTGCTCTTAGTGGAAAGTTTAAACTGCTATGATGTGAGGCAGAAACTAGAATAGGAAGAATGGTTTGCCCAGAATTTCTATTCAGATCTTGTGGTTTTCAGAATAGAAGTTTGTTCAGTCTTGGTGAAAAGGAACTTCTATTTCAAAGAAGAAAATTTATAAAAATTTCAGAACACTTCTTCATCAAATAATTCTTTTTTTTTTTTTTTGCAGTCCGCGGGCTTCTCACTGTTGTGGCCTCTCCCACTGCGGAGCACAGGCTCCGGACGCGCAGGCTCAGCGGCCATGGCTCATGGGTCCAGCCGCTCTGCGGCATGTGGGATCTTCCCGGACCGGGGCACGAACCCGTGTCCCCTGCATTGGCAGGTGGACTCTCAACCACTGGGCCACCAGGGAAGCCCAAATAGTTCTTAATAAAATGTTAATTGATAAGTTGAAACTAGTTTTCTTTCAGATTCACAGAGATTTTAAAAGTGTTAAGGAGATAATTATATTGGCAGATTAAGTTGGATATTTCTCAAATATAAAATGTTTAAAAAAGCACTTCCATATTTTATATAAACCAATGTATAACTTGGATTATCTTTTCCTGGTAGAACATATTGATAAGCATAGAAGGAATTTTTAGTATAAAAATGGAAACAAATGTTTTCATTAACAGTGAAATTAAATTTATTAAATAAGATTCAGAAATATATGGGAAACTAGAAAAAAGCCTTCTTATCACATAAATACAACTGCTGTTGACACTCTGATGTGGATCCTTTTCTTTATTTCTCTATGAATTCATTCTCTTAAATATGTTTTAGTTGTAATTATACCCCTTGCACAATTTAATCATGATAATGATAATAATAATGATGGTATCCATAAGTTATTAGCATCCATAACATCCCAGATACATTATCTACTTCACATTTGACCCCTAAATTAACCACATAAAGTAGGAAGATGAAGGAACCGAAATTCAAACTTGCCAAAGATGACACGGCCAGTCAATGGTGTAACTGAACTTGAACGGACTTTTTTCTTTCTATGCTCATTCCACATCATTACATCTGTCTGTGGAACTTGAGTTTCAATATGAGAAATAAATGACATTGTATCTACAAGAATATCCCTCTTTTAATAAGTACAAATTTCCCAAAGATAAGTTTCAACACAAAATTGCGGTGCTGTGATAGAACCGTGGTGGACAGTTCACCTTTGTGACAGCTTCAACTAAAAATCCAAGTTAACTTTTTCTTTTCTGTTTTTTTTGGCTAACAAAAAGGATTTGGGTTCATGCTAGAGTATGCCCATTTGTGAAAACAGACTTTTTTTTTTTTTTGCTCTGGGAACTCTGCATTTATTGCTAATCCTTTATCTTACATACTGTTATGATTTTCATTTTGATGGAGTTGTAAGATCCCATCAGGGTATTCCCTTGTGCTGTGTTCTTGAACGTTAATTATATAAAAGTAGAACAATTTTCCTGTACAAAGGAAAAGGATGGGAAAAGAGAGGCTATCTGACAGTCTCAATTATTCAGTTTCTCGATGATACACAGGGCACTATTTGAACCTGTAGCAATTTGCTGGCACTGAGAGTATCAAAAGCATGTTCCAATGGATGAGAGGAAGGATAACAATTCCTCCTATTAGACTGGCAATTGACCATCTGCTTCAGAAGGTGGTGTTTAAACTGCAGGTAATCATGGGGAAATAGCTTGAGGATGTGTGTCAGACTTTATTTTTTCTTGGGTGGGGGCAGGGTGGGATGGGAGCGGTTAAAAGTGCAGACAGACAGCTGCCCTCCCATTCTGTTAGAATCATGGGCACTTCAGTACGTTTTAAAGCACCTTCTCCCAAAACCAACCAGAAAAATAAAGGTACTGTGTTCAATACTCAGTTAAATAAAATCAAACTTAAGATCTGTTCCCTAATATTTCCTTAGCAAGATAATTTCTAGCATCAGATGAAATTTACAGTGTGTTACTGGTGTTCTTCCATTCCTCTTAAAGCCGCCATCTGAGGGCTAAGATGGTTAAGACCAAAGGAATTATTTTGAAATTTTTATTTATGTATTATTTCAGGTTTTTTGGAAGTTATTCGGAGCTTTAATTGGATATAGTAAAATTCTGTGCACTTTTGTGAGGGAAGTATGCTTTTGTCAATTAGATTTCTATCTTCCTATGTAGCCCAGCATAAGGGAACATAATACTGTTAGATAACAGACTTCCAGGTGGCTGCAGCTGAAGGAGTAGGTTTGATTTTTTAAAATAGTAAGTGATCATGGAGTCATTTTCTTTGTGTTTAAATGTTTCTTTTTTTATTATTAACACAAAGTTGTAAATCAACTCTACTTCAATAAAATAAATTTAAAGAATTTTTTTTTGTTTTTAGTAATGGGAATTTTTTTTGACCCAACCTGAAAGGTTTTTTTAATTGACAAATAAATAGTTGGACAAAGAAAGAAAAAGAGTATTCCCAGATTCCCAGCTCGAGCAAAATTTACACAGGAGTATTACACAGGCCTGTGCAGTAATTACAGCATCAGGAACATCTAGTGCCTGGAATTATAGCAGTTCCTCCTTGAGCTTGGGTAGTGCAAAACTCAGAAGCACAGGGAATTTCAGAGGCATTGAATTATTCTATTATTTACCCCCAATACCCTCAGCAAGTGTCACTACCAACACAAAAGTCATGGTGTCTGTTTTATAAAGTATTAATTTATAGTCATTTATTCATTCAATTAGCAAATATTTGGGGCAACCTGCTCTGTGCCAGACACTGTTCTAGGTTCTTGGGAATGCAACAGTGAATGAAAACAAACAAAAACCAATACAAAAGAAGAAAAAGAATTCCCTGCTTTTGTGGTGTTTACATAGTAGTGAGGCAAACAAGCACTAAAGAGATAACTAATACATGTAGAGTATAGCAGATAGTGATAAATGCTAAGAAGAAAAAAATAAATCAAAGAAGGGGATAGAAAATGCTGAGAAAGGGGGTGCTAAAATGTTAGGTAAAGTGACATTAAAGATCCCAAAGAGGAAAAGAATGAGTAGCGTAGCTAAGGGAAAAATGGCTCTAAACACATACTGTACAAATACAGTGGCTCCTAGGCTCATGTGGATAGCATAATGGACACCACAGACATAGGACAGGTCCATCATTGTAGGAGATTCTAGTGGACAGTGCTGCTCCCAACAAAAGGAAAAGCCAATACAAAGGCTCTGAATTGGAGAGCAACGAGGAGGTCAGAGTGGTTGTAGCTGAGTAAAAGTCGGGGACGGAAATAGGAAACTTGGTCAGAGTGCTAATGAAGGACCAGCACACACAGAGCCTCTCCCAGGTAAAATTATATATATGTGGAACAAATATTCACTTTTATATTGAGATTAAATTAAACATATTTTGCTGTTTCATTGTTCAGACACAAATAGCTTCAGGTGAGAATTCTTTTTCCCTTTTTCTGTTTTTTGTTTTCCCTTCATTACCTTGGAAGGTAAGATGAGATTAGACTTCAAGGAGGAAATTGCAGGAAAGGCATTTAAGAGAAAGAAGAGGTGAAGATGAATCAGGCTGAAATGAATAGTTACATTTTTGCTTACAATCTGGCATAACTGCTCCCATGATGTAACTATGAGGAAAAAATGCTTTTAAGTATAATTTTCACATAAATCAAGTAGCGAACGAAAAGAAAAAAAACAAACTTAATATTGCCTTTAGGATTATCTACAGATAGGTGAAGGGCCACATATGAACAGACTATTGGAAAGTAAATAGATATTATGGATAGGCAGAGAAGATGAAAATTAAGGATGGCTGAAATTTCCCTTTCAATACAATTTCTCTAAAGGTTTACTATTAATGATTTTTTTCTTTCGTTTTAAACAGACCTTAAATATACCCCAGGGAGAATAAACTCATGTAGTCACAGTCATTTCAATGTGAATTAATTGATCAGATCAGTTTTCTTCCTGGCAGAAAATCCTGGGAAGGCTTTAAGTATTTGATGTCAGAAGTTTGAAAAGAAAAGGATGGAAACAAAGACAATAAATCTTACTATTTTTTAGGAGCCAATTCAGAGAATAGTAAGAATCTGCATAGATAAAATTTCTGGAAATCCAGGTTGTTTCATGGCAGGTTCTGAAACATGGATGAGTTGACTGCACCGTTCCATCAATTCCTTGTATCTTTCCTTGGACTTGATCCATTGGGAGGTAGCTAAGAGCCTGGCAATCTTTCTGGGAGCCAATGGTATTGCTTCCTGAGCTTCTGGGAAAATGCTTTCTATTTTATTCACCCCTCCACATTTGGCCAAATAAGTTTATAATGGGAATAAGGATGGCAGAGAAATTTGGGAGAGGCAAGGAAATGTAGGGTATGAGGACAAGGAAACCTGGAGAATCCATCCTTCTATTTTTTGGTCCCATAACACCCCTAATATTACCCTTTGGATTCAGCCATCACTAATTTTTATCCTCCCTGTCTGTAATATCCATTCCCTTTCCAATAGTTTGTTCCCATTAAGAAGTCTTTAGGAGCTGGCTCCTGGAAAACTATTGAGGGCTTTACTGTATTTCTGAGTGATGGAAAGCATTCCTTTAATATATATAAGTAATACAAGAACGTGTCTTGGGAGGGACTTTGTATAGGAAGCTGTGCAAATAGTGAAAAAATGAGTATTTCCCCAGAGGTGAAATGGTAGTCATATTGCAGTGGTAGCAAAAGGGTATTTGACATACCAAAAAGAGCTCTCACCAAGCAGGCATGGGTGTACATATCCGCTATAAAATACCGTATCTTGTGTCTTAGACTAAATTATTTGTCATGAAGATAGCTTGTCCCATTGATTTTGATTTTTCAAAGACAATTTTAAGTGCCTGGAATAGAAAAAAGAAAACAAAAAAACCAGAATGTTCCTGGAATGCTGGAATGTTTCTGGAATGCTGGAATGTTTTAAGTATTCTGTATACGACCCAAGAGTAATATATGCCGTAAGTATTTCTCTATAAAGATACTCCACTAAAACTTCATTAAGCAATAGTGAAAATGGAATGAAGCATTCTATTCCAAGTGATTCAAGTTCCATATAACACTAGCTAAAATTTGGGGAAACTTACTCTGATTAGCACTTTATATGCATCACCTCATTTAACAAGTGCCTCAACTCTATGAAGTATGTGTGATTATACCCATTTTTTTGCTAAGGAAACTGAGCTACGGGATCACACAAGTAAGAAGCCAAGTCAACATTGCGATCCTAATACAGTAAGTCCCCTACATACGAACGAGTTCCATTCTGAGAGCCCTTTCATAAGTCCAATTTGTTCCTAAGTCCAACAAAGTTAGCCTAGGTACCGAACTAACACAATCGGCTCTATAGTACTGTACTGTAATAGGTTTATAATACTTTTCACAAGAATAATACATAAAAAACAAACACAAAAAATAAAGAAAAAAATTTTAATCTTACACTACAGTACCTTGAAAAGCACAGTAGTGCAGTACAACAGCTGGCATACAGGGGCTGGCACCGAGCGAACAGGCAGGAAGAGTTACTGACTGCAGGAGGGAGAGGAGGTGGGAGATGGTAGAGCTGAAGGATCCTCAGCAATAGGAGGCGGAGGGCAAGCTGCAATCTCACTCACGCCTGACGCTGATGGCATTGGTTCTGGTTCCTTGCTGGATTCAATTCTATCTACCCTCTTGAAAAAATGATCCAGTGATGTCTGGGTAGTAGCATGTTCGCATCTTTGCAAGTTCACAACTTGAAGATTCGTCTGTAGGGGACTTACTGTAACAGAATTCGGTTCCCTTGTAGTTTGGACTCTGGGAGAGGGTCAATAAAGGGCAATCAAAAACCACTATCGCAAATATCATATGATATCGCTTATATGTGGACTCTAAAAAAAAGGATATAAATTAACTTATTTAAAAAACAGAAATAGAGTTACAGATGTAAAAAACAAACTTATGGTTACCAGGGAGAAAGTGGGGGGAGGGATAAATTGGGAGATTGGGGTAGACATATACACACTACTATATATAAAATAGATAACTAATAAGGACCTACTGTAGAGCACAGGGAACTCTTCTCAATACTCTGTAATGACCTATATGGGAAAAGAATCTAAAAAAGAGTGGATATGTGTATATGTATAACTGATTCACTTTGCTGTACACCTGAAACTAACACAACATTGTAAATCAACTATACTCCAATAAAAAGTTAAAAAAACAAACCACTATTGCAAATCTACTCTGATACCATCCTGGACCTCCAGTGGCTCAACCAGCTCTGCAATAGACACAACTGGGTAAAAACTTGACAATTCGAGTTCACTCACTCTCCAAGGCTCTCACTGATACCTTCTACTCCCCACAAAGGCTGTCATCGTCTCTAGTCCCCCCCTGTTGTTCTTGTCATAAATGTCCTCCCCTGGAACTCCTGACTGTAGACCACCCTCCCTTGCTTCTTGCCTCTGGAACACAAGTTTCATTTACCAGCTTCTATTATAGCCTCCCAATGTTGGCAGAGGACTCTTTTTCCTTTGCCCTCAACTGGAACCTAGTTTTCCCTGAAAATATTGTCTCTGTGGCTTGTACAGTTGAGGCTCCTCTTTCTGCCAGACCTCAGGGCCAGCTGTGTGGTTAGCACTGTCCTGAGTCCCTATCACTAACGGAGAACTTGTTCACTTCCCTGCATATTTATGTCTGCAGCTCCATCGCACCCCCAAACCTCCTCATGGCTGTCACCCAACACACTTCCAGTGACTCCCCTTTAAAATCGGGATTCTGAGACCAACATACTTAAAGTTTCTTTTTAAAATAAATTTACTGATGTAAAAAGAAGGATAAATGGAAAGAATATATTTCAGGAGATGCAGATCTATGACAAAAACCATGAACTCTGGGACACCCAGACTTAGAATAAAAAAAAAAAATCCAGGGCTTCCCTGGTGGCGCAGTGGTTGAGAGTCCGCCTGCCGATGAAGGGGACACGGGTTCGTGCCCCGGTCTGGGAGGATCCCACATGCCGCGGAGTGGCTGGGCCCGTGAGCCATAGCTGCTGCGCCTGCGCGTCCGGAGCCTGTGCTCCGCGACGGGAGAGGCCACAACAGTGAGAGGCCCGCGTACCGCAAAAGAAAAAAAAAAAAAAAATCCAAGCTCTTTAATAAGCATTCAAGAGCCTACATCACCTGGTTCATGCCTGCTCACCTCTTAAACATCAACCTTCATCACTCCATTCCTGACCTTTAACAACTTAGCTGTGCAGAACTCTCCAGGTTCTTTCTTACACCTCTTTGACCCGTGCTCGCACTCCCTCTTCTTTGCCTTCCCAATCTCAGACCAATTTATTTGGCTAACTCCTAGCCTTAAGACTCAGTCAGTGATTATTTTTCATAAGACCCTTGACCCCATCAGGTTAGCGGTGGTGGTGGGGATAGGAATTTAACTCTGTAGCCACCTCTGTCATGCTCTCCCTTCATGGTTTCACAGTCATCTACTATATGTCTGTCTCCCCACTAGACTGTTTAAGGGGATGAACTATGGTGTAATTTTCCCTTTCCCCCCAGCACGTCGTGGAGTGCAGAGCACAGAGCAAACACTGGATGAATGCTTGTGCAATGAATGGATACCACCGATGTCTTCAGGGGAAAAGACTCACTTAGAAATAGCTTTCCTTTTATTATTCCTTTTAAGTTCCTTCATCATTAGGACAAGGTCCTAAATGTGACTTCCAAGTTGTAATTTTGCATTTCAGAGACTAAACTGATGCTGTGATTTATTTTTTCCAGAAGCATGACTGCCTTTTACATTTAGGGCTGAGCTGAGGAAGCACACACATGAAAGTTTTGTTTGCACACTCAGGACATTTAAAAGTGCCACATTCAAAAAATCACATGCTTTGAAAATCTCTAGCTCTTTCATTTTAAAGGACATTCATGGTAGGTTCCCCCCTGAGTAAAATAAATGCAAAATCAGTATGTATCGGAGGGTACATTTAAACATTTTAATTGAACTGCTAACCTAATCAACTCCATCATCTGATATATGCCCTCTCCGTTCTCATTTCCTGAAGCCAAGAGCAAGAAGTATGTCTTGTTCCAAGATGTGCATTACGTGAGGCTGGCTTAATTAGCACATACAGGTTTTTGTCTTCCGATATACTTCCTTCATTATCTTGACTCCACTTTGCCTTTATTCTCCCCATAATTTCCAGAATCTTTGTTAGGCTCCTACTGAGAACTCCAAACGTAAAGGGGGGTATGTTTGGCCTCAAATAAGAAAAGTTCTGTGATCTCAGAGGCATTTGCCATATGGGCTCTTACCGAGGCAGACACTGGAATGCTGTCTTAGAAGGCTCCGGAATGTTCCCAGAGACACAGGCATGCAAATTAAAAGCTCGGCCAGGGCGGGGCTGATGTACTGTATGCATTTGCCAGAGGCTTTCCCAGAATACTTTGTGGCATGAATTGTAAACTTTCTCTCAACAGCAAGAACAAGGAGGACACTATAAGCCTCATTGTTATAGAGACAAGAGTTAGGGGAGGTAAAAGGATATGCTTTTAACTTATGTTAATTTATGTATAGTGTGCCTCCTTTCATTTCTTCTATTGTAAAATTTGGATAGCAAAAGTAAGTGAAGAGGGCTTCCCTGGTGGCGCAGTGGTGGAGGGTCTGCCTGCCGATGCAGGGGACGCGGGTTCGTGCCCCGGTCCGGGAAGATCCCACATGCTGCGGAGCGGCTGGGCCCGTGAGCCACGGCCGCTGAGCCTGCGCGTCCAGAGCCTGTGCTCCGCAACGGGAGAGGCCACAACAGTGAGAGGCCCACGTACCGTAAAGATAAATAAATAAATAAATAAGTGAAGAGAAAAAGGTTTTCAGTAAAAGAAGAACATAGTTTCAGTTAGGAGGAGAAGAATGCTATTTTTTGGAGGGGGTAGCTCTGTAGAATGCTATCATTGGCACCATCACCATAAAGAGGGTAGTCACGCAGTCTGATCTCATTGCTGCTTTGGAGGTTCAAGTGTTTACCATGTTCTCAATATGCTGTAAAATGGGAGCATGGCATTACTAGGGTGCCAGAAGGCAGTGCTGGCATTTCTGCTGGTGCAAGGTTTGCAGAAAGAGACCGAGAGTCTAGCCACGAACCTACTGAAGTTCAAGCAGGTGCTGCAGATCTAATGTAACTTAAATTTCCATAGCTACAGGTCTCAGAGAAGTTAATGAATTGTGGTTTTACAAGAAAATATACATATAAATCATCACCTGGCAGTTTTAAAGATAAAAATGAACAGTGAGTTGATTAGCAAAGACTGTTTCCCTACCATCCTCCGTCCTACTTCTTAACTATCCCCAAATGTTAATACTTTATGCCTAAAGTGATCATCTAAAAAATTATTTACAAACGGCTCTTTAAAATTACAGAGCAGAATTTATTGCATGAACCTGAATAGACTATACATAAAATAAGTCCCCAGTAATATTTATTGACTAGCAACAATTTAAAGAGTGCACAAAATTGCATGTTGAAAATTCATAGAGACAATCATCTTTTAAAAGAGCTAATGAATTGGAGAACCTGTGGGTAGATCACGTTTTCAAAATCAGAAAGAGAATCATTTGTAGAGCTGAAATTAATTCTTGGAAACAATACTTTTATTACTTGATATCCTGGACCCAATTCCTTTAATTCAGTAAATAGTACAGTAGAAATGTCCGACAAAGTTTTAAATGTGTCATAAAAGTGTTTAGTAATATTTGAAATATCCTGAGGGATATCATAAAACTATTAATTTGAATTTTATCTGAGAAAAATCAGAGATTTGAAAGCTACAGCTCTAATATTAATATTCTGAGCAGAAAAATGTGTAATTAGACAATAAAACTTTGAAAATAAAGTGGATCAGAAACATTTTTTTCAAAAAGTACTCAATAATTCAAAGGTAAGCGTAGGACACATTTTCCCCCAAATGCACATAGACCAAGATAAAAATCTACACTCACCCACTGTCTGTCACCAACCTAGTTGGCGTAGCATTTGTAAAAAATAGGGCATGAGAGTTAAAAGTGTGAATAAATAATTAAAGATTAAGGACTGGTTCTTAATGCTGAAGTACTGGTTACTAGTATTTTTTTACTACCAGGAATGTTCTTCCTATAAACATTTTACCAGAATATTCTACTTTAAATCATGTATTACTTTAAGCAATGATTCATCCTTCCAACACCTGTCAATTCATCTATTTCCTAAATCTCCATTATGCTTTAATTCTCTGCTTTTGGCTGCTGTGCACTTACAGCTGTTGATCATTACGGTTACAGCTGGCCTGTAATGAAGTAGTCTTTACAAAAAGAAAAATTATTTATGTTTCTTCTCATGTTCCAGTGGACATTAGCTAAAGCAAGTCCAGAAGTAGATAGCCAGCCCTGTCCATGCAGCTGGTTAGCAGAGTTACACACTGGCCTGGAAATCACTCTTTCTGCAGCTAATTTGAGTTTACAAACATCGAATAGGGAATATCATATGTTGTCAGCTAGATTCCCTGGGATTTACACATGTGGCAAAACTACTTGTCTGTATAAAAAAAACAAAAAACAACCCCTCCCCCCCCCAAAAAAAACCACACAAGTATTCACATGTATTTGGAATAAGAACCTTTCAAAATATAGCTATGTAGGTGGTGGTAAGTTCTGGTTGCCAGTGTCTCCCTAGATTAATATCAGGGTGATTTTATGTACAACTGTTTGACAATAGACAGTGGAACAGGTTATTACATCAGTGAAGTAGCCCCAAGTATGCAAATTGAAACAAAGGGGCTTTTTCTCGTAAATAAACTAGAGAATCCCTGGAAGTCCTGAATCAGGATGAAAACAAATTCCATCTCTATCAAAATTGTTTTCTAAAATGATGTCATTGTTTCTCTACATATAAGTCCATGAAAGTCAAAGAACTGATACAGTAGAATTTAAATAATTAATCACACCTGTAATCATGATTTGTCATTTCATAAAGTAGGAGTCTTTCTTCATTTCATCCCATCATCAGCCCAGTTACCCAACAATTGTTGAAAGCAGTAGGGAGAGCAAATTAAAATGAATCTACTTAGCATTTGCCAGATAAGCCACAAATTAAGTACTTTCTTAAAAGAAAGAAAGCATTTCAAGTCTAAGAAGAGAAGTCAGTACCGGTTGATGAATATTTCCACTTCAAGTTACACGTATGTCATAAAATCTTTCATTTGCCGCTGTGAAAATTGTCAGCAATCTTTGCCTTTTATCTGGTTCATCTTGAAAGCCACAAATGGCATGATTTAACTGTTACATGGCCTTGGCATGGTAACAGTGGAAAAGTAAACTGAGCAAAATAAAAAACAAAGGCAATGATAAACTTTAAAACAACTAACTCATCTCCGAAAGGATGGGGAGAACTAGAAAGATCTAAGGACAAAAAAACAAAACAAATCGGAAGCTATTTTGTAAAGCAGATTCTTTGGGAGAAAAAAAAAAGATGTCTGAAGAATAGAGCTAAGAACCTGTGACAGCAACATATCTTAGGCTTTGACATCAATATTCTTAGCAGAGTTGGCTGCCCAGGACTCTGAACAAAAAGCTCGGGCTGCTGAATGCAGCAAGCATTCACCAGTGTAGCAGGAACCGACTTGGGATGTGGTATCTCTAGAAGTGGGTCTTTTTTTTTAAGACAAGTTTTGTTTGTTTTTTTTTTTAATTCTTAATACTTATTACAGATATTAGACATTTCTCTAGTGTGGGCATGTTAACTCTTGATGTGCTGGGCAAATTCCAGTTTGGGTACTGTGCTTTAAAAGCAATAGAAAAATCTGGAACTCCATTTCATGTAAGAAAGCATATGGCTTGAAACTAAATATAGTTTAAACATATGAAGCATATTAAATTAATTATTATAATTTAAGCGATTTGAAAAATGTCTTCAGTTTTTATGACATATGCTTCTAATGATTCACATTACCTGTAGGTACTTCAAAAGCATTGGGATTAAGATTATCTTCAGTAATTAGGGCGTCAAATGATATGCTGGCCGTATTAGGGAAAAGGGCCCTGTGAAAGTGGGCCACAGACCAAAATCATACCCTTCAAGACAGATGGGAACCAAGCCTCAAAATGGTGTGCAATTGTACCACTTCTAAGTACCATGCTTTAATGCTGTGAGAAAATACAAGGGCTGTATCTCAAGAGCTTCATACAATATTTGTACCTGAGGTTAAACAAAATGTACATCTTTGTTCAAGGGTAGTCCTACCCTTAGAGCCCTCATTTCTACCTCCTAGACTATTTTATGTCAGATGTGTTTTCATGCTCTACTACAACTGAATGTCCTAAACAGAACCAGGCATGCTATTTATGTATTTACTCACTCATTTATTTATTCCACTAATGTTTACTGGACACCTATATGTTCTAGGCACTGCTCTAGGTACAAAGGAAATGTAGTAAAGAAGAGAAATAAGGTCATTTTCCTCTTGTATTTTCTATTCTGCTGGTCAGATGGACAATAAAAAAAGAAGAAAAGAAAATTAAGTAACACCAAATATGGAAAGAAAAATCAGGAGAGAGTGATTGGTGGGAGACATGAGTTTCTTTAGTTTGGGTCGTTCAAAGAAGGCACGCTCAGCAGCTAGGTGACATTTTGTTGAGACTTCAAGAGTGAAAAGGCAGCAATGGTGTTTTCTAATCTTGGGGAACAGCCGGTGGAGGGACCTTGAGCTGGAAATGAGTGGTTCAAGAAAGAGCAAGAAAGCCTTGGCTGCAGCCAAGTACGTGGGGAGGGAGGAGAAGAAATGAAGTTGAGCATTGTGTAGAAGTGAGATCATACACAGCCCACAGTAGGGAGCCTGTATTTTATTTAACCTAAAATAACAGCAATAACCATCATGATGCTAATAGCAAGAGGTAACTCATTGAGTGTTGCTATGTGCTGGGCACTGCGTTAAGTACTACCCATAACCTCATCTACTCATTCTCACCATCCCTACTTCATAAATGGGAAAGTGAAGCACAGAGCAATGAAGGACCTTCCCCCAGTCACCCAGCTAGGAAGAAATGGAGTCATTTAATGATAAATACTCTACCCCTTAAATTTCACAGAGGTTGCAACACCCAGATGATAATTCTTAATCCTTCCTTTTAGCTCAGGTCCTCAAATATGCATTACACACCCACTCTCTGCGAGCCATTATATTCAGCACAGCTAGAGCGCTATCTCACGCTTTTATATTTGTCTGGACTCATGTCTCACAGGGACAGGGCCTGCAGGAGATTACATGGTAAACTGGGAAAAGCAATAGACTCAAGCATTACCATTCCGGTTTGACAGGCTGAACAGAGTAGTGGTTAAGAGCACCTGATTTTGTGGCCTCAGACAAATTTTTTGACCACTCTAAACATCGAATCTATCTATTGCTAAAATACAGATAATAATAATATCGCTTACCTCATGCAGGTGTTTATTCATTCATTCAACAAATATTTATTGAGTGTTGTCCACTGCTTTATGCAGTTTACATTCTATTGGGAGAGGCAGAGCTCAGCCATGGTTAATATATGGTAAAATGTATAGCAAAATGTATGGTATGTTAGATAGTATTAAGTGCTATGGAGAAGAAACTAAAGCATTAAGAGCAACAAGCAGAATCCAGATGGGGGAAATGACTGCCTTTTAGGTGGGGAACCCAATTGAGGAATCACTGACAAGGTGACACCTGAGGAAAGATCTTTAAGGAAAAGAGAAGACCAGAGGCAGAGACTGAGCTGAGAGAGAGCCTGGTGTATCGGAGAAGGTCAGGGGAATGGAGTGTGTTGTAGGATCTACTAAGGCAGAGTCATAATTGTGGTTTTTGCTCAGGAGTGAAACGAACAGCCAACGGAGGGCAGTGAGCAAATGAACGATATAATCCGACCTGTGTTTTGACAAGATCACTCTGGCTGCTGTGTTTAGAAGGGACTGTGGTGGAGAAAATACAGGCAGGGAGACCCCTTAGAGACTGTTGTGATATTCCAGGTAAGAGACTATGGTGGCTTGAATCAGTATGGTAGCCGTGGAGGCGGTAAGAAACAGTCATATTCTGGATATATTTTGAAAGTAGAACAGACAGCATTTGCTGAGGGATCAGCTGTGAGATGGGGAAGAGAAAGAGGGCACAAGGAAAACTGCAAAGACTTTGCTTATTGCAAGACATACATATGAGAACCAGCACATAAAGCACTGAGCGCAGTGCTTAGTACAGAGGGCGGGATTCCTAGCTTCAGGACTTCCCAGAAACATATTACGAAAGTCACTAATTTTTGAAGAAAGCTGAAGAACTGAGAAAGTTGTATCAGTGAAGAAGGATATAATTTGCAGTGATTAAAATGGTGGCTACCAGAATGAGTGAGAGATTATTCGAATCGTTTTTTTAAATTCTTCATTATATTACCAGCTTTATAATGAAGCTATTGACAGACACATGCTGTGAGAAAAACTGTACCTCCACCTGCTAAGAAATGGCACTCATGGTTATGAAAACTGCCTGACATTTTTAGAACCAGGTGTTTCTGTGACTTTCTTCTGAAAGTTATTTCCCCTTGGAACTTGCATTTTAATTACTGATTATTCTCTCTGCTTTACTTCTATGTAGAGATCAAGGTACTTGCTTGAGCTTTATTTAAATAGGACATATGCATTGTTTCAAAGTAGTTCTGCATAAAATGTGAATATGAATATAGCAACTAAGCTATTTATTTGAATCTCAAATACATTAGCATCTATTACCTTCTGTCTTTCATTTAGCTGTCTTGCAATAATATTAAAAGAATATTACATGTGACTGAATTACTAAAGATTTTTTCCCAACTCTGATTTACATATTATTCACTTAAAGCTAGCAATGTAAAATTGCCTTTAATGTTTACTGTTTCAACTTTAAAGTTTTCCTTTTTAATCAGAGAAAATCAAGTTGGCAAAATACAATTATGATTTTCTCCAATTACGTTACCTTTAGGCAATACTGTCTTTTAGATTTGTAACATCCTCTGTTCTGGTACTATGGAATTATGGAATGTACAGTGTTTAAGTATATGTTTCTAAAATCAACAGATTAGAGATTCTTAGATATATTGTATACTTTATGTATTAAAAACATTTCTAGCACCTAAATGTATTTGTTATATGTTTAAAGTTTCAAAGAGCAATAATTCTTTGTTGAATTAAAGACCTTGGGAAAGCTGGACATGTGAGGGTGTATTTTGAGCTATTTGGATAGCATTTTAAATGTAAGAGGATATGGCAATTCCTCTTTAAGAATCACCAAAATAGTGTTATTAATTTCTTCCTTAAATATTTTTTAAATTACAAAAAGTTGCTATTGGCCTGAGATTAATGATGGAAAGTTTTAGACTGAAAGGAAAATTATTCAGAACATTGGAAGCAGGTAGAGTTATAAATGAGAATCTTTAGGTCAACTATGTAATATCCTAAGTCCCACATAGAAGAGAAAGCTTTTATTTAGTTTATTAATCTTAATCTTCACTTTCAAGGTGGATTAAAATGAAGGTGTTTTATATTTTCCAGAACTGGCTTAATTTTACTATTTTGATTAATTTTTCTTCTGTTTAAAAAACCATTTTATGATTTGGAACTTGTAACTGACAGAAATCCTAACTGACAGACTATTTTCCTATAAAGTTTCAAAACTATTGTTTTTTTTTAATTAAAAGCTTGAACTAACTGTTCAATCCTTTCAATTACATGTTTTTTTTCTTGTAATGAAAATCACCTTTTATGTCACAGGCTTATACATTCTGCTATTACTGCAATATAGCAAACAAATTAGTTTTTAAAAATGAATATTACTAGAATAGTAGAGTCAGATTTCAGCATAGAGATCCTGAGGTCTGGACGATGTGCTTGCATTATTAGTCTAGAAATCCTGAAGCCATCACTTAAGAAAACTCCTAAGTGCAGTCTACACTATACATATTACCATTTAGGGAGAATGGTAATGCAGATATTATTATCCAAACATTTAATTAAACAACATGGAAAAAAAAAGCTATATAGTCAGCACTTCTTCCACTGATAGAATTTTTGGCAATGGTAAATTTGGTCCTTGCAAAAGTCTAACTTAAGCTGTTTTTTGATTAATAAGAAAACTCAAGTGCAAACTGGAAGACAAGCTTTCAATTATATCAGCAGCTATAGGTGAATTAAAACTGGGTTAGGAAATGATCTAACATTATGAGGTCAGTTCCGCCTTTTACAGATAGAAGTCATACCAAATAACCTCGTTCTTTCATGTTAGAATACTGAAAAACAAACTCGCTTCTCAGAGACAAAGAAGTTCATCGGAGATCAAAATCATACACTGGGAGTTTTACTCTGGCTTCGTGTCTTACACCCAGGCAATGACCAAATTACTTAAACCTCAAATGGTTCGTCTATAAAATGGGGATTACAATAATCTCTTGCCCTGTGATGATTCACAGAAATTGAAGGCTTTCTCTCAGTGCTTTTTGAAGTTCTTCAATAAGCAGTAAGGCATTATTCAGATATGTGTAGAGATTATCATCTGGAAGAAAACAGCATTGAGGAAAAAAAAAATCAAATAGCTCTGTGACCAAACGTGATGACTCTGTTAGAGATTATGTAGATGATTTCACATACACCTCGTATTACACATCATATTACATTGTATTAGTTCTGTCGACTTCAAGTGATATTAAAAATAAAGCAAAGCTTAAGAAAGACGTTACACAAGATAAAAAATTAACAGTAGAAGATGGAGCAGGTCTGTCTAGAATAGATCGATAAGAGTGAAAATAGGGGAAAGTGTTTTGGGGTTCTAGTACGAATAATTGTAATAGATGGATCACTTGGGCAGAACTGAAGCAAAAGTCTGTTAGGGAAGCAAGGAAGAAGCCAGGGTCTGTGAGCACTTTCAGGGCAACTTTAACTATGCAAACCTTTAGTCACACAGTTTCTAAAAAAGGGAATATATACCAGCTGAGAGACTCCTCCAAGCCCCCCCGCTTGCAGCATAACTCATCAAATTCCTGATTTTGAAAGGTGACAAGGACACTCTGCAAACCCAGGTCTCCATTGTGCTAAGTTAAAGGAAGTTTCCACTTTGTCAAAACAACAGCAGCGACTACAGCCAGAGTAACAATAAAAGGAACAGTTTCAGCTTGATTTTCATTTTTAAAAAGACGGCCGTAATAACTTCTGGACTGGTTCTCCAATCTCCGTTAGAACATATTTCAAAGCAGGCAAAGGTTTTTTTTTTATTTTAAATCTTATGGCTTCCTATAAGAGGGACACAATTTTCTTCCAGTTTTGAAGCTTTCAATACCTTGTCTTAATGAAAACCATTCAAAAGTGCTTTAAAAACGAACAGGAATAATTCAGGCTAAACAAGCAATCTATCCTGATAATTTAACAGGAGAGAATGTTCAGGAGTAATAAATACATAGTTCTTTTTAATATCTTAAATATATCTTTTTCTTCCCCCTCCATTTGGCATAAGGAGTGCCAAATGCAGAGTGCAAGGGGCTGATTTTCATTTACAAACACAAAATTTTCCTTCAAGAAGTGTGTTTTCTTAATCACTGATAATAAAAGGCATCTGTGCCCGTTTCATCTTGCAATTAAAGAGTGAGAAGTTACGACACACGCACACACAAACACACACACTTCTCTCTTCTCTCGTATGTTAAAATCCTATTCGAATAATCATCGGGCGCCTACAAAATTTAGCCACAAGCAGATATTTTATTTTAAAAAAATCTTTCCATGGACATCTTATACTATTAAACTTAAAAGATTTCAACCGACGGGGGTGGGGATTGCCCAGAGTACATATATTAGTCAATAAGGAACAGAGAGCTTTGATGTGTTTTGGCTATTGCAAGCCAAGTTCCTATTAATTATAGGTTGCTTTACTTTTCCACACATAATTTACCTTTATTAAATGTAAAATGTATTTTATATTATGATTATACCAGAGTCAGGCTAGCTGATGATTCTCTGTTTCTGCATTATGTGATGACAATAATTGCTATTACAAAACTTAACATATTTTTGGTGAGGATGATACCTAAAATACAAACATCTCAGAAACACCTTTGAGCGTAATGCTAGGAGGTATAAAATGAAACATTTTAAGATTGTTCCATTCAACCTCATATAATTCCTTCTGCTCACCTGAATTCGATTGAGGTCAGTAGAGCTTTTGTTTTCTATTTTACATAAAACCAAATACCCCAATCTAACCACGATTTATACCCATTAACACAAATTTGAACTTCGCATGGTTAGATTTTACTAATCAGTAAGTACTCAAAATCTGGTGAGTCAATCCAGTTCTTACTTGAAGCTCTATAATATATAAAATTTGAGCAGAAATATCAGTTTGCAAAGAAACGTACTTTCTTTTCCTTCAAGATTCATGGTGAGTTCATGAACGATTTGTATCTGAAAACACTCTTAAATTTCTTCCTGCACTTTCCTGAAAGAACCAGTAAGGTACAGAGCATAGAAACAGCAAGGAAAATCCCTCCCAGAAAACATGATTTTAATTTTCAAAGTCAAATCTGTGAACTAAACAAACCTTTAGTTTCAGTTTACTTTAATCAAAGGATAGAGACTGAAAAATTATTTAACTCCCAGCTGAACAGTTGACTTTCAAATTGGATAATGCAAGAAAAGAAGATTTTGGCTCTGCCACATTTTAAAACTTAATTAAATCAATATCAAAATAGAAAGTACAGCATTTTGCTTATTTTCATCATTATTAACTTTGTGACCACTCAACTTACAGAGTGTGATGTGTAAAAGGAAAAACTCAGCCGTCTATCTGTGAGGATTATACCTGCCATAATCATAGTAAGATTACCACTGGAAAAGTGTAACACTTCTCCACTTCCCACCCCCTTATTTTTATAATATAAATGTTCTTGCAGATAACACAATCACTTTAAAAAACACAAATTCTTCTACAAAAAAAAAAGTTAATTTGGTAGATGCCAGTGCTCATTTATCATGGATATAATTCAAGTGCAGTAATTGCAATTAACCAAAATAATTAAGGGTTGTACTTCAATTTCAAGAAAGCCAACCGCGTTGAAATGGGTGTGTGACTCAAAGATTGGTAATACTCAGCTTTCGAAAGCCACCGGCTTGTACATCTCCCTGAAGCAGCCACATCTACAGAATCAGTATCATTTGTGGCAGTAACATAAAATACGGATCACAGGACAAACGTTGCCCATATGGCTTTACAGAACAGAATATGATTGCTCTGATCTCTTGTATAGTTGCCCAAACTAAGGATCGGGGACAGCAGGATCGATCAGCCCTAGCAACAAACCATACTTTACATGCAAGACACAGCCCTTCTTTTGTTCAAACCATGTCAAGGCATGGTCCCTGCTGGGGACCTAATCTACAACAACTTTGCGACCTCCTGCTTCTACAGCTTAATTATTTAGGATCAAATAGACAGCTAGGTACATTAACGTGACCCTAGAAGCCAAACCCGTTACTCTCTTCAAATATTCAATTGACCTTCCAGAGTAAATATTTCCCCCTGACCCCTCTACCACTCATTTTCTCTTAAATTGGTTGCTAATGCTTTGAAAAGTCTCCTGATATTTTGCAACAGCTTTAAAGTAAATAAACCCCTGACTGTATAATTTTAGCCTTATTGACTGGGGCACTGATAGAAACTGAAGCCTGCAAGAGGTCCAACAGATTTGGCATTATGTTACTCACACCAACCTTTCTGGCTCAAAGATAAGTTAGAGATCTTTGCAGCAGGCTTACAAATCTGCAGCTTCTATGTTAGCAGAGAGCTTGCTTTGTTTTATGCCAAGAGGACTTATTTTGAAAGAATGAGGCAAGAGTGAGGGGAGAATATCAGCACCCTAAACAGAATAAGGGTTACTCTGAAGCATGAAAATATAGGTCACAGCCATTTCCATGGCATAAGTACCACGAGCTGTATCATTTACACCCAGATCATTTGGGGAAAACTACCAGCAACAAGAAGTGCTTAAGTGGACAGCAAACACATCTTGTCTTAACAAGGTACTTTGGGTTCCATTTACAGTCTGTTGAACTTAACATCACTCAACTATATTGTTTGCCTTAAAAAAATAATGTAAATGAGCTAGAAGTTGAAAAGTTGCTTTGCCTGTTTTTTTTTTTTTTTTAAGTTTAGGTGGTAGGGCACAGAAAAACAAGAATGAATAGTGAAAGCCAGCTGTATTACTTTAGTATGTCAGGAGAAAAAAGAACATAATTAGGTTTACAACATCAGTGGCTTATTCTAAAAGAATGCCTTTCTGAAGCAAACACAAACACACCCCGT
The DNA here is from genome assembly GCF_963924675.1 of Phocoena phocoena. NCBI lineage: Eukaryota > Metazoa > Chordata > Mammalia > Artiodactyla > Phocoenidae > Phocoena > Phocoena phocoena. The sequence continues at coordinate 58,559,879 of NC_089235.1, forward strand.
GTGAATCCATTCCATTTTCAATGAATTGAAATGGTGGTAACGGGGAGAGTAATGCATCCACTCCAGTTGTAAACAGACATTTTCCTACATGTGAGTGCATAATCCCTGCTGACATTAATGGGAGTGACACACAAGCAGGGAGGAGAGAATAGCCCCTTTTGTTTGTTCTCACTCACATTACTCTAGAGTCCATTTTACAACTTCAGCTTCAAACTGGTGGAAAACACACCCTGTGCATTGATAATGGAAAAATGAGATTAACCAAGTGAGCAAACAGCCTTCCTTCTTTCAGTGATGTGGGAAGCTAAACAATGCAATGGAAAAGGATCTTGATTTTAGCTTTTCTTTTCATTCTTTCTTTTTTTCCCTGCATTACCCACTCTATTTAAGAACCTCTTCATGCTTATAAAATTCCCTTTCTTAGTTCATGTAAAAGAGTAATAAAATCATTATAGTTTTCCTTCGCCAAAAGGTACTTTAGAGACTAATCTTAATTTAGATCCAGACACTGCTAAGTCAAATACATCAGTGTTGGGAAAACGAATTAGAAGAGAGGTCATTTTTCTTACTAATTTTTAAAAAAGGTGTTGCAGATTGAAAAATGCCTTAGGAATCATTCCTTAATGCTATGGCTGCATTACAAAGTCATAATTCTCCCACTTTGACATTTGGGGTTTCCAGTGGCTTACTTTCGGAATCTACATTAGGAATTAATTTTTTACTTACTGGTTCATACCAAGGCTGAGATTCCCTTTACTGAAATGGAGCAAACGATAAAATTTTCAAAATAACTGTGTTCTAAAGATTCTCACCAGGTAGAGATGGCCCCAAATAACAACCTAGGCTTTCAAAAATATCCTTCAAAAAATATTTGCACATAGTCAACATTTATCTTCCTCATAGAAATAAGCAGCCTAGAATGAATCCATCAAGTCATCCAATTCTTTGTGTGCTTTATTTACATCTTTTTCCCCTTAAATGAAGCAATATGTTTGTTTATATGTTTTGATCCTAAGGGGAAACTGACAAGATCTCAAACTAGAGACTACAGCCTTATTCATAGATGAAAAAGAAAATGAAACCCTCTTTCGATTACTAAAAATCTGTTATTGTGTGAATACAAAAATAATGGAATGTAATGAAGTGAAAATTCTTTTTTCATATTACTTTTGAATCCATAAAAATCCATAATAGCTAAAAAGTTGAAATGCTAGTCAAATTTGGGAAACTGAAAGAAAACACGTCTTAAGGGCTGGGCACGTTACAATGAAAGATGAGATATTAAAACCAAGACACTGATCTGATTTGTTAACTAAATCCATTGAGATGGTTAGACCCAAGGATGCTTACTGGTGTTTTTATTCCCAAATAACCTACAGTTTGTGTAACTCTTTGTAGTCTTTTTCTTTTTTTCTTTTTTTAGATATAAGGACCCCCAGACGAGTCTCTGAGATTGCTTCGGTGCATTTGTAACCCAGCAGCTATGAGGAACCCATAGAGCCTTCCGAGGCAGCGTTGGGCAGATTCTTCGCTCATGAACAATTTATTTCATAGGACACCCGTTTTGGAGGTACTTGTCATCACTCTGACTACATAATGTGAAAGGTTGCCAAGAGTTCTTTGCTGCTTTTCAGATTCACTTGTCATGAACAAAATAGATGATTAAGTTCCATTTTCTGTAAAAGGAGCTCTGATTCTCTACTTGGGAACATAAAGGGAGTAAAAGGGTATCAGGTCTTAATTATTCCTTGCCTTTTTAATCCCCAACATCTGGAATTATATGAGCACAATGAATATTTAGGTTAAATTGGGTAGTACTGTCACATTTTTAAAGGCACTATTTTAATTTTTAAAGAGTATTAGTGTTTTTCTACAGAATGCAACAATGTAAAGCAACTTTCATAGATATATTATTATCCCAATGATTCAGCAGGTAATTTTTAGTTTTCATAATTTAAACATGGTTGTAGTAGATTGCATTTTCCAAAGATGGCTGCAACAATGTTCACAGTCCCTTCTTACAATGTGACTTTGACACTCCTCCCATCAGGAGGTAGAATCAACCTGCTGCTCTTGAAACTGGGCTGGTTTTTGTGACTATTTTGACCAGTAGATTATGGAAGAAGCCACTCTCTGTGACTTCTAAGGCTAAGTCATCACAGAAGTCTTCAACTGCAATGGAGGCAACCCAGCTATCCTCAGACCTCCACGCTGTAAGGAAGCCCAAACTACCACATGCAAAGGGACCACATGAAAAGGCCTGAACTTACAAGAAGAGAGAGAGATGCCAAACAATTCCCAGATATTCTGCTCCCTTCCACCTCTGCTATTCTAGTTCCAGCCATTGTCTGACTGTAACCACCTGAGAAACTTTGAGTAAGAACTGCCCAGCTGAGAGTCCCGCCAGAATCTCTGAGCCACAGAAACCATGAGAGATAATAAAATGACTGTTGTTCTCTGAAGCCACTACGTTCTTGTGTGATGAGTTATACAGAATTAGATAAACAGAACAGTGGTAGATAACTTTTAGAATTAGGTCTTACAATTTTAGAGCACTTTTAACATCATATACAGGCAGAAAAATGTCTTTTTTGCTTTGTAAGTTAGTCATTATTTAAAAAACAATATTACTATTGAGTAGACCTTGCCATAAGTGGATCCATAATCAATAAACAAATACTTATGGTACAGCCGAGGCATCTTTCTGTCTCCTGTTCTGCCAATAGGGATGCATCCCAAGTAAGTGCTCTATAAATAACTGCTCTATAAATAAGTTGAATTAATATTTTCCATGAAATAATTTTATTTTAACTACATATGGTAAAAAGACTTTAATATATTGTAGTATTCATTATCACATGGAAACAGAGTCAATCAAACATAAATTTAATTTTATCATGGTGCCTTTAAGTCATATTGTGAAGGTTATAGGAACTGGTTACTTCCATAATGAGTGACCCAAGACTGCTGGTCCTAATGGTGAGGTAGCCTAGACTCACTTACCACTTTTCAACCTGTGGCCCTAGTCAGGTTTCCACATGTAATCTGGTTACTTCCATGTCCCAGAAAGAAAAAAATCAGATATCCAATCTCATTAAACAGGAATGGATTTAACTGGCTGTTGATATATTCCAAAGATATTCTATGTATGTTTAGGTTTCCTAGGTTGTTTGAAACTGTTGAAAAATTACCTAATAAATAGAGCTTTAGTGTCCTGTTAATGTCTATTTACTTGCTTCATGGCACTATTGAAATTCTACTCTAAGATTCTTCAGCCAATAGTTGTCCAGTTTATGATTGGACATATTAAGTTAGTGAAAGTAATTAAGTATTCCATCCTTTGAGTTTGATAACCTTAGTACTTCCCAAAGCTCCTCATATGGCACACACTTATTCTCCTAATTATCTTCATTAGTTCTAAGGCCCAGGTCCTATCTGACTCTGACTCCCTCAGCATGCCTAGAGGGGCTTGGTAATAAACCTCAGAAGTGCTAAGAATGAACATCCTATGGGGCAATCTGACCACTAACAGGTGGGAGAGGGGAAAAAGCTGCCCCCGTCTATCTTAGCCTCAAGATGTCACGTATGACTAGCAACCAACCACGTTTTTGTAGTGCTATGTCCCAAATAAACAAAGTATATGGGTCTAGGAACCAAGTGGTGGCAATAGGAGACAATTAGTGCCTGTCACCATCATTCTCAGAGACCCACTTGTACAACTGGTGCATCCCATTCCTGTAGTTAGGAGTCCAGTTGCCAGGAAGCATACTTCCACAAGAGGACACAGCAATGGCTGTATTGATACATGAGTTGAGACTACCACCTGGCCATTTTTTACACGTCATACCAACGAATCGGTAGAAAAGGCAGGAAATTCTGTATTGGTTGGGATCATAAATTCTGATTAGCATGAAGAAACAGGTTGTTACTACACAACAGGAGCAGAACAAATTGTGTCTGGAACCCAGAATATTCACTAGGGGAACTCTTGCTTCCATGCCCAATGATAACCGTGAATGGGTCACTGAAGGCCCCTGAAATGGAAGGTTTGTGCCACTCTACCAGGCAAGCAATCAAGACCAGCCAAAATATTGGCTGAAGGTGAGAAATTACAGGAAGAATAATAAAGGAGGATGACAATAATTATTAGGGTCCCAGGTACAGTTATAGCAGTGAAGGGCTAGGGCTTGGTGGGCTAATCTTTAAGTCTTTTTTTAAATTTAATTTACTTTTTTTCTTATTAGTCATCCATTTTATACACATCAGTGTATACATGTCAATCCCAATCTCCCAATTCATCCCACCCCCACCCCCACCCCCTGCTGCGTTCCCCCCTTGGTGTCCATACATTTGTTCTCCACATCTGTGTCTCAATTTCTGCTCTGCAAACCGGTTCATCTCTATCATTTTCTAGGTTCCACAGATATGCGTTAATACACGGTATTTGTTTTTCTCTTTCTGACTTACTTCACTCTGTATGACAGTCTCTAGATTTTAAGAGGTTGACACTAGCCACTATCTTCCTAGAATGTTCTTGGACCTCTCATTTTAGGAAGAAGTAAGAACATCTAGCTCTTATATGGAATATGGATATAATAAAGGGTGAAAATGCATCTGAGTGGCTCAAGTAGTAAATTATATCAAGTAGTGGATTATGTTGGATCCAGTGCCTCCACATTTTTACTTTGAAAAGCCTGTTCCCTGGGCCTTGAGTACTTGCTCAATGGAGAGCCCCCATCCCTGTCACCATTGTCTTATCTCCTAAGATTTCCAACTCTATCCCCTTTCCACTGGGTCTGGGCTTCAGCAGGATTTCATTGTATCATCTACTGCAAAAAGAGTTCCAGCAGCTCCAGAGCCCAAGGTCAAACAACCAGGTCTATGGAGTCTCTGGGTTCCTTAGTGGCTGCCCGGAGGGCTTGGTAAATTCAGTTTGGAAATGCAGGACACTTAATGGTTTTGTAGAACAATTTTTTTTTAATTGAAGTATAGTAGATTTACTATGTTGTGCCAGTCTCTGCTGTACAGCAAAGTGACTCAGTTATACACATTCTTTTTTTCATATTCTTTTCCATTATGGTTTATCACAGGATATTGAATATAGTTCCCTGTGCTATCCAGTAGGACCTTGTTGTTTATCCATTCTATATGTAATGGTTTGCATCCAACCCCAGTCTCCCAGTCCACCTCTCTACCTCCCCCCTCCCTTAGCAACCACAAGTCTGATCTCTATGTCTGCGAATCTGTGAACAATTTTTAATCCAATACAGACAAGAGATGGGAAGGAGTCACAGGTAAGTTCATCTTTCTCTCCCCTACTGATTGTTCTATATATCTCTCTAAAGACATCCCATATGACTGAGCAACTGGCTGGGTTTTTTTGTGAGGCTCTAGATGGCTTGGTAAGCTTTCCCTCTTTCCCTGCCTCTCTTCTCATTTTCCATAACTCTTGTTGCCCAGAGACTGCATCGCTCAATAAAACATTAACATGTTTTCTAGGGACTTATGCTAAGACAGTTGCTCATCTCTGAATAAATTCTAGACTGCTAATGTCCTTGGTGTGAGGTGCATAGAATAGATTTGCTCTATCACCTCCCGCATTCTAGAGAATATACATCTAGTAATAAAATCTCAAATCATAAAACCTTTATTATCTATCTCATAATGACCTCTTACTCAGCTTTGGTAAAATGATGATTCTTATTCATTTTCACATATGCTAATATATTCCTATTCATCATAATTTGCAAATTTATCATCGTTGACTTTCATATTAAGTTTTATCCACTGTTCTAGTCTGCTGAGTCTCTCTAGAATTTGATCTTCCAAACGTTTAGGTTTCTCTCCCCAAACAATGTAAACCAAACATGCAAACAATATGCAAACACACAAGCTGACATTCTTTGCCAAACCATTAATAAAACCTTGGACGAGACAGAACTGAACACAGTCTCCTGTGGCGTGCCACTATGGACTACTTACAGATAGGTATTGATGGCTGTTAAGCTGCATGCATCGATTGCAGTGATTCGATCATTTATGAATCCACCCAGGTGAACTATTATCTAGTTTATCTTTGAGGATTCTTACTTTATAGTATGTTGCCATGACACAGTCTATATCTTTAAAAAAAAGTTTTTGTTAACTTTTTCTATTCAATATAAAAAAGCACTTGAGAATTCAATTATGACCGCTGATGTTCTTTTAAAGCCAAATGAATCCCTTCGGAAAACTTGAGGAATAATAAAAATGTCCCTGATCAATTTAGTCGTACATATCAAGTGCCTTAAGATGCACACAGCTCTTGGTTCAGTAATTCTACTTCTAAAAATCTGTCCTAAAGAGATAAACATAAATGTGTGTGAAACACACATGTGTAGATTTTTATAGAAGCAAAACTGAAGATAATTTTAGATATTAAAATTGGATACAACAATAGAGGTTCAATTAAATGAACTAAGGCAAATCTGAGAGTTGGAATAAAATTTACTCATTAAAAATAGTTCTAAGGCTATTTAGTGACATGGAAAAATATTTGTATTAAATGAACAAGCAGCTAGATCTCTTTCTGCTACCCTTTAGCTATAATCTGTTGGGTGGAAGCAACAGAAATCTTTGATTAGTAAGAGATCAAAGAGCCAAATGTATCATTCTGTGGGCTAAGCATAGCATCTTGCTTCTACCAAATGTCCCCTGCCCACAGAAGAGTTGAATCAGCTACAATTAGGATATGTGTTGCATATATAAACACACAGTGGGGAATATACAACTAACAAAATAAGAATTAGAACTAAACCAGAATTATCACCACAATTATGGTACGAAACATTTTCTGCCTTGATTTTCAAGAGAAATAGTGTAAAAAGGGAGAGAAGCTTTGCCTTTAGACCCAATTGTTTCTATAGCCTAGGTATGCCCTGCCTGCACTGAAGCATGAAGCTTGAACAGCCCCTGAGCTTTTTTTCTTTGAGGTTAGTTACATGAGGATTATTTAAGGGTACTCTGGGGTTGTAAAGTTGTTCAAAACTAAGACATTAATTGCCATACTGGAAAGAGTTGTGCTTGGATAGACAGACCTGAACCATGAAGCAGCCAAATGGCAACTTTAAAGCAGTGCCTACAGAATATGGGCTTGCCATGTAATGAACTAGAGGCAAAGGACTTTTCACCTAGTCAGAGAGTTGTTTTCTCTCTCTCTTTCCTACACACACACACACATATGCACACGCACACACACACGCAAAGAGTGATGGGAGAATTTTTCACATATTAAGGTATGGAGAAGTCATTCTGGCTTATACATGATTTGACTTGAATTTAGGCTAACCAAAACAGCCTGTTCATGGCCTATTAAACATGCATTGTACAACTGCTTTAACCATTGAAAATCAAAATCAAAATGGAGTAACCATGGTGCAGGCATTCAAAACGGAGCTGGGTGGTCATTGTGGATGTGGTTTCAGACATGTTCCTGTATTAATGAGAACTTGAATCTTCTGAACTGTATCAGACTCAAGGACACCACCAGCTGTTCTCAAAACGATATCTGCTAGCTGACAGCTGCAATGCTACAGTCCCAAGATCTCCCCCTGTAACTATGCAACCATTTCAGACTCCAAACAATCCTTACTTAACAAGCACCCTTACTTCTTGCCAGCTCTAATCCTAATTCATGCCAAACAGTTTATGTAATTTTGTGGGGTTTGCCTTTATAAGCTTCCCCTATTTTGTACTTCTTGAATCTGTGTCTCCCAGGCTATAGTCCTCAGTTTGGCTCAGATAAAACTCTTTTCTATTCTTATTATAGATTGCTTTATTGGTTATTACCCATCAACAACAGAGAGACACAGAGAGAGATGGGGGGACACACAAACAGGAAATAGAACATTGGAGTGTTTTTAAGGAGAGTGCCTATTTTAAAATAAATTTCCATCCTCTAAGAGCTCAAAGCTAAGTCACAGTTAAATGAACCCTTTTGGTGAGTCACTAGCCCCATTTTCTTTCTTCAACCGTATGCCTGTATACATACAGCATCCCATAACCTTCCCTTTCTGGATCACTTTTCTCTTGTACTACATTCTGACCTTGTATTCAGGCATTCTGATTCTGGCACGCACCTTAGTAAAAACCAAAATAAAGGCTCAACTCATTGGTATTAAATTATAATGACTGGCAAAGCTTTGCATTTTTGTTTTTCTTTTTGTATTTTTATTGATATTTACAAGTACACAAATCAAAAAGGTATGGCTCAATGTTTTTTTCCCAAATTGAACACGTATATATAATGAGAATTCAGATCAAGAAATAGGACATTACCAGCCTCTAGAAGCTCCCACTTATCCACTTCCAGTAATTAATCCATCTCCACAAAGAGTAACCACTCTTCTGACCTCTAACATCCGTGATTACTTTGACTTCTTTTTAAACTTCATACATATGAAACCATAGAGTATATTCTCTTTTTTGTCTAGCTTCTCCCACTCGACATTATGTTTGTGAGATTCACCAATATTGTAATAGTTGCAGTTCATGCTCATTGTTATATTTTCCATTGTGGAATAAACCAATTCTACTGATAACTAAGAAGTTTTCATCTGGTGCTCTTACAAGTAGTGCTATTGGAACATCCTAGTTCTGTGAGCATATATAAATATTTCTGTTGGTTGTACATCTACAAAAGCAATTGAGTATCAAAGAATAGGCATATGTTTAGCTTAAGTAAATACTGGACTGGCAGAGTTTAAGATATTACTTTCTCTGTTGTATTCACATTTTAATAAGAGTTAAGAAATCTTAAGCCATAAAAGTAATTCTCTAATTGTGGAATGAAACTGCCAAGGAGATATTCTGAGTGTCAAAGAAACTTCCTAAATTACATGTGGACCTTCTAAAGCCAGCTGAGCTTTGCAGACAACTGATTTTTATGTTGGAGCAAACAGAGATCATAAAAATATTTTTGCTAGTTTATATTAATAAAAAATTGTTTCCCTTCTGAAACCAATTATACAATTCTTAGAAGGTCTTAACCAGATTTGTCACAAGTCTAATAGAGTAGACATTTCTGGTAAAATTGTTTGTTTGAAATCCATATATTTTTGTGTTTTCATTTAAGACAGCTTTTGTTTAAAATTATACAAAAATATGTAAGTTAATATAATACTAAAGAAACATTAGTGCTTCAGAAGCAAAAGTTTCTCTGAAGTGACAAAACATTTAAGAGAAAGATTTGAAGTAAAAAAAAAAAAGTTTTCAAAATGTTTTATACATTTTATAAGAAAACCCTTTACTCTTGAAATGAATAGTACAAAGATATTTGCTAAACTAGGGCCCTCGTCATTCAGAAACATTTTATTTAGTAGGAGGTTAAAAATCAAAACAGAAATGGAAAGTGGATATATACACATGTATTTTTACAATAAAAAATAGAGTTTCTCAAGATTAGACACTCTGGTGTTCACTTGTTTGTGCCTCTCTTACATGAAGAGTGTGTTATTATCTGATATATTCAAATTAGTCTCAACCTGCCCCATGCAAAAGATTATGAGCTCCTGAAGGGTGAAGAATGTCTTATGCCTCTTTTTATCCAAGGACCTAGCCCAGTGCCTGACATAAATCAGGACCTTGCTATATATTCGTTAAACTGAGTTTTTTAAAGTAGGTTACACATCAAACTCTCTGACAATACAATCCTTCATATATGGAATGGAACACATGCAATTATTCTCTGTTTATTATAAGGAACAAGTCTGAGCTTTGGTGATAAACCTGAATTTGAATCCATGAGCATGTAAACTGTCTAGGCCTTGTGTTTCTTACATGAAATTGGGATAATAATAGCTATCTCAGAGGTTGTAGGAAATGTGATCATATAGATAAATTGCTCAGTGATAGTAATGTAGAGAGTAGAAATTCACTAAATATTAATTCTCTTCACCTCACAACACTGACATTTTAGTAGGTGGATTTTTCCTTGCTCAAAAAATTCTTTACAATTAGGAATCTTAGAGTTGAGTGAGAAAGAGAATCTAGAAGAGTTCCGCTTCACACAAGTCCGATGATGTTTGCCTACTAAAGCTTCTGGCTATCTGGAGATGTAAAAAAAACCGAAAAAAACAGAAAAGGGAGAGGAAAGGGACAGATGCCAATATTTATAAAGAAGACTAGGACTCTAGAAGAAGAGTTGGTTTTCCCATACTCAATTGTAAAACTAAATGAAGATCCTAAATGCTGCTCTTTCTTTTACTTACACAGCCCAATTGTAAACGGTAAACAGCTAGTTATAAGGTGAAGAACATGGGCTTTGAAGTTTGAGAGATTTAGCATTTACTATATTGATTAAATATAGGTAATTGACACAGAAATTCTTAAAGTGTCTGTCTCACAAGAGATTAAAAAAAATTAGTTCTCTTTTATTTTTCTTTTCTTTCTCCTTTTGACTTTAGAAGCTAATGACTCAGAGCACTCCCAAGAAAAAGAAAATGGAAAGAAGCCAAAAGGTATTGCGCTAATTGAATGGTTATCCCAACCCACCCCCAAAATCACAGTGTTCATAATATTTTACTATTATTTATCAAGTCAGGAAAAGATGGAAACACTATACATGCATGTGTTCTGCCATTTTGCATTTCTTAATTTCCCAGGGAAACTTTTCTATTAGTTAAATAGCAATATTCATTTGTTATCAAGACCCTTAAGACCCTTAAGAAGTAACAATTAACTAATCTTTAAATCTGAATCTTGAGAAGAATGTGTTTTCACAGTGTTAGCTTTTCCTCCTCTCAGACCCCTTCTCTTCCTACAACTTGCATTGCACTGAGAAAATGGATGACAGCTTTTTATCAGGAAAACCTTCCTAAATTAAAAAAATCCTGACCATAGGTTTTTAATCATTTGATATTAAAAAAGTATAGGATTACTGACTTCGCAGTGTGGCCTTGGAATGCTAAGCAAAATATGGATGTACTGGTTGTAAATGTTTATATATTGTACAGTACCTTTATATATACACTTGAGGTTCTGATTAGAGAAAGAGATCTGTAAATCACTTGTTATTTTTTACATAGATATTTAAAAAAGCAAAACAAAAAAAAAAAATCAAAGAAAAAAAAGTATAGGATATAACTTTTGCTAACCTTCCTCTAAGTAAAACTTCTCTTTAATGCTGCTGACTTGACATTTACTTGCATATTTTGCCCATGAAAATCATAGATTCAAACATGGGGCACAAATATTATTTTTTCTGGTTGTAACAGCACTTCCCATTTTAGGGGGTGAGGGAGGAGGAGGGGGAAATGTTTTCCTAACCGTGAGGGTGGAATTGGAGTGGCTGTCTTCTCAAAGACTTCACCTGGCTGGTCACAATGATGGGCTAGCAAAGGTTCTTGATCAAAGCTGGACCAGTTAGAGCTCTTGGGATTTTAGCCAAAGGATGCAGGTCTCAGTCCCTTTGGGGGGCAAAATTGGGAAGTAATGTTTTGGACCATCCCTATTTTTCTCTTTTTTCCTTCTTTCCTCACTCCCTTCTTTCCTTTCTTCCTACTCTTCCTCCCTTCCTTCCTTCCTTCCTTCCTTCCTTCCCTCCTCCCTCCCTCCCTCCTTCCTCCCTCCCTTCCTTCCTCCCTTCCTTTCTTTTTACAAATGTATTGAGATATAATCACAGTACATTAAATTGCACATTTTTAAAGCGTGTAATTTAATCTTTTTTGAAATATGTATTCACCTGGAAAATCATTACCACCATATTATATCAAATATTTCCTGCACTACTTTTCAAAAAAGAAGTCTGAAATTGGGAGGAAAATTTTGCCTGTGGACCTAATTGTCTCTAAGACCTATATAGGCCCAGCCTGCATTTTGATTAGATGAGTCAATAAATCCTTACACCTAAGCTGGATCAAGTTGGGTTAGCATCATTTACTACTAAGAATCATCAATAAATATCCTGATTACTAGAGCATCCACAACACTTTTTGCAGTCATTTTATAAGCAAAACTTAAACTAATTTTCAAATTCCTATTCATGGTAAGTAAAATGTACAACAAAATTAATCACAAGTACTCATCAAATTTGATGAATTAGAAGCAATTCAAAAACCATTTGCTAATTTTTCTTTTAGTATGAAAAGGACTCAGAAAGTTACTTAGAAGATTTAATCGACACTTCATTTTTCTGTTCCTCATCAGTTCCACTAAACTATGATATATGTTTTAAACCTACTGTGCTAAAAGATGTTGAAAGATATAAATTGTCTAAACATTCTTTGTTTTCTGAATTTTATTTATTTTTTTATACAGCAAGTTCTTATTAGTTATACATTTTATACATATTAGTGTATATACATCAATCCCAATCTCCCAATTCATCCCACCACCACCATCCCCCGCCACTTCCCCCCGCTTGGTGTCCATACATTTGTTCTCTACATCTGTGTCTCTATTTCTACCCTGAAAACCAGTTCATCTGTACCATTTTTCTAAGTTTCACATGTATGCGTTAATAAATGATATTTGTTTTTCTCTTTCTGACTTATTTCACTCTGTGTGACAGTCTCTAGATCCATCCACGTCTCTACAAATAACACAATTTCGTTCCTTTTTATGGCTGAGTAATATTCCATTGTATGTATGTACCACATCTTTATCCATTCATCTGTCGATGGGCATTTAGGTTGCTTCCATGACCTGGCTATTGTAAATAGTGCTGCAGTGAACACTGAGGTACATGTGTCTTTTTGAATTATGGTTTTCTCTGGGTATATGCCCAATAGTGGGATTGCTAGGTCATATGGTAATTCTATTTTTTGATATTTAAGGAACCTCCATACTGTTCTCCATAGTGGCTGTATCAAATTACATTCTCACCAACAGTGCAAGAGGGTTCCCTTTTCTCCACACCCTCTCCAGCATTTGTTGTTTGAAGATTTTCTGATGATGTCCATTCTAACTGGTGTGAGGTGATACCTCACTGTAGTTTTGATTTGCATTTTTCTAATAATTAGTGACGTTGAGCAGCTTTGCATGTGCTTCTTGGCCATCTGTATGTCTTCTTTGGAGAAATGTCTATTTAGGTCTTCTGCCCAGTTTTGGATTGGGTTGTTTGTTTTTTTAATATTGAGCTGTATGAGCTGTTTATATAATTTGGAGATTAATCCTTTGTCCGTTGATTCATTTGCAAATATCTTCTCCCATTCTGAGGGTTGTCTTCTCATTTTGTTTGTAGTTTCCTTTGCTTGACAAAAGCTTTGAAGTTTAATTAGGTCCCATTTGTTTATTTTTGTCTTTATTTCAATTACTCTAGGAAGTGGATCAAAAAAGATCTTGCTGTGATTTATGTCAGACAGTGTTCTTCCTATGTTTTTATCTAATAGCTTTAAAGTGTCCAGTCTTACATGTAGGTCTCTAATCCATTTTGAGTTTATTTTTGTGTATGGTGTCAGGGAGTGTTCTAATTTCATTCTTTACATGTAGCTGTCCAGTTTTCCCAGCACCATTTATTGAAGAGACTGTCTTTTCTCCATTGTATATCCTTGCCTCCTTTGTCATAGATTAGTTGACCATAGGTACATGGGTTTATCTCTGGGCTTTCTATCCTGTTCCATTGATCTATGTTTCTGGTTTTGTGCCAATACCATATTGTCTTGATTACTGTAGCTTCGGTGTCTGATTCCTCCAGCTCCGTTTTTTTCCCTCAAGACTGCTATGGTTATTCGGGGTCTTTTGAGTCTCCATACAAATTTTAAGATTTTTTGTTCTAGTTCTGTGAAAAATGCCATTGGTAATTTGATAGGGATTGCATTGAATCTGTAGATTGCTTTGGGTAGTACAGTCATTTTTACAATATTGATTCTTCCAATCCAAGAACATGGTGTATCTCTCCATCTGTTGGTATCATCTTTAATTTCTTTCATCATTGTCTTATAGTTTTCTTCATACAGGTCTTTTGTCTCCCTAGGTAGGTTTTTTCCTAGGTATTTTATTCTTTTTGTTGCAGTGGTAAATGGGAGTGTTTCCTTAAATTCTCTTTCAGATTTTTCATGATTAGTGTATAGGAATGCAAGAGATTTCTGTGCTTTAATTTTGTATCCTGCAATTTTATGAAATTCATTGATTAGCTCTAGTAGTTTTCTGGTGGCATCTTTAGGATTCTCTATGTATAGTATCACATCATCTGCAAACAGGGACAGTTTTACTTCTTCTTTTCCAATTTGTACTCCTTTTATTACTTTTTCTTCTCTGATTGCTGTGGCTAGGACTTCCAAAACTATGTTGAAAATAGGGGTGAGAGTGGACATCCTTGTCTTTCCTGATCTTAGAGGAAATGTTTTGTCTTTCACTATTGAGAACAATGCTTACTGTGGGTTTTTTGTAAATGGCCTTTATTATGTTGAGGTAGATTCCCTCTATGCCCACTTTCTCTGGAGAGTTTTTATCATAAATGGGTGTTGAATTTTGTCAGAAGCTTTTTCTGCATCTAATGAGATGAGCATATGGTTTTTATTCTTCAATTTGTTAATATGGTGTATCACATTGATTGATTTGCGCATTTTGAAGAATCCTTCCATCCCTGAGATAAATCCCACTTGATCATGGTGTATGATCCCTTTAATTTGTTGGTGGATTCTGTTTGCTAGTATTTGGTTGAGGATTTTTGCATCTATATTCATCAGTGATATTGGTCTGTAATTTTCTTTTTTTGTAGTATCTTCGTCTAGTTTTGGTATCAGAGTGACGGTGGCCTCATGGAACGAGTTTGGGTTTGTTCCTTCCCCTGCAATTTTTTGGGAGAGTTTGAGAAGGATGGGTGTTAGCTCTTCTCTAAATGTTTGACAGAATTCACCCGTGAAGCCATCTGGTCCTGGACTTTAGTTTGTTGGAATATTTTTTATCACAGTTTCAATTTCATTACTTGTGAATGTTCTGTTCATTTTTTCTCTTTCTTCCTGGTTCAGTCTTGGAAGGTTATACCTTTCTAAGAATTTGTCCATTTCTTCAGGTTGTCCATTTTATTGGCATAGAGTTGCTTGTAGGAGTCTCTTAGGATGCTTTCTATTCCTGCGGTGTCTGTTGTAACTTCTCCTTTTTCATTTCTAATTTTATTGATTTGAGTCATTTCTCTCTTTTTCTTGATGAGTCTGGCTAATGGTTTATCAATTTTGTTTATCTTCTCAAAGAACCAGCTTTTAGTTTTATTGATCTTTGCTATTGTTTTCTTTATTTCTATTTCATTTATTTCTACTCTGATCTTCATGATTTCTTTCCTTCTACTAACACTTGGTTTTGTTTGTTCTTCTTTCTCTAGTTTCTTTCAGTGTAAGGTTAGATTGTTTATTTGAGATTTTTCTTCTTTCTTGAGGTAGGCTTGTATTGCTATAAACTTCCCTCTTAGAACTGCTTTTTGCTGCATCCCACAGGTTTTGGATTGTTGTATTTTCACTGTTATTTGACTCTAGGTATTTTTTGATTTCCTCTTTGATTTCTTCAGTGATCTCTTGGCTATTTAGTAATGTATTGTTTAGCCTCCATGTGTTTGTGTTTTTTACGTTGTTTTTCCCTGTAACTGATTTCTAATCTCATAGCATTGTGGTCAGAAAAGATGCTTGATGTGATTTCAATTTTCTTAAATTTACTGAGGCTTGATTTGGTCTGAGGCAAGATGTGATCTATCTTGGAGAATGTTCCGTGTGCACTTGAGAAGAAAGTGTAATCTGCTGTTTTTGGATGGAATGTCCTATAAATATCAATTAAATCTATCTCATCTAATGTGTCATTTAAAGCTTGTATTTCCTTCTTAATTTTCTGTTTGGATGATCTGTCCATTGGTGTAAGTGAGGTGTTAAATTCCCCCACTATTATTGTGTTACTGTCAATTTCCTCTTTTATAGCTGTTAGCAGTTGCCTTATGTATTGAGGTGCTCCTATGTTGGGTGCATACATATGTATAATTGTTATATCTTCCTGGATTCATCCCTTGATCATTATGTAGTGTCCTTCCTTGTCTCTTGTAACATTCTTTATTTTAAAGTCTATTTTATCTGATATGAGTATTGCTACTCCAGCTTTGTTTTGATTTCCATTTGCATGGGATATCTTTTTCAATCCCCTGCCTTTCAGTCTGTATGTGTCCCTAGGTCTGAAGTGGGTCTCTTGTAGACAGCATATATAAGGGACTTGTTTTTGTGTCTGTTCAGCTAGACTGTGTGTTTTGGTTGGAGCATGTAATGCATTCACGTTTAAGGTAATTATTGATATGTATATTCCTATTACCATTTTCTTAATTGTTATGGGTTTTTTTTTGTAGTTCCTTTTCTTCTCTTGTGTTTCCCTCTTAGAGAAGTTCCTTTAGCATCTGTTGTAGAGCTGGTTTGGTGGCGCTGAATTCTCTTAGCTTTCGCTTGTCTGTAAAGCTTTTGATTTCTCTGTCGAATCTGAATGAGATCCTTGCCTGGTAGAGTAATCTTGGCTGTAGGTTCTTCCCTTTCATCACTTTAAGTATATCATGCCACTCCCTTCTGGTTTGTAGAATTTCTGCTGAGAAATCAGCTGTTAACCTTATGGGAATTCCCTAGTATGTTATTTGTTGTTTTTCCCTTGTTGCTTTCAATAATTTTTCTTTGTGTTTAATTTTTGTCAGTTTGATTACTATGTGTCTTGGCATGTTTCTCCTTGGGTTTATCCTGCCTGGGACTCTCCGTGCTTCCTGGACTTGGGTGGCTATTTCCTTTCCCATGTTAGGGAAATTTTCAACTATAATCTCTTAAAATATTTTCTTGGGTTCTTTCTCTCTCTCTTCTCCTTCTGGGACTCCCATATTGCGAATGTTGTTGTGTTTAATGTTGTCCCAGAGGTCTCTTAAGCTGTCTTCATTTCTCTTAATTCTTTTTTCTTTATTCTGTTCCATGGCAGTGAATTCCACCATCTGTCTTCCAGGTCACTTATCCGTTCTTCTGCCTCAGTTATTCTGCAATTGATTCCTTCTAGTGTATTTTTCATTTCAGTTATTGTATTGTTCGTCTCTGTATGTTTGTTCTTTAATTCTTCTAGGTGTTTGTTCTTTAATCCTTCTAGGTCTTTGTTAAACATTTCTTGCATCTTCTTGATCTTTGTCTCCATTCTTTTTCTGAGGTCCTCGATCATCTTCACTATCATTATTCTGAATTCTCTTTCTGTAAGGTTGCCTACCTCCACTTCACTTAGTTGTTTTTCTGGCATTTTATCTTGTTCCTTCATCTGGTACATAGCCCTCTGCCTTTTCATCTTGTCTATCTTTCTGTGAATGTGCTTTTTGTACACAGGCTGCAGGACTGTAGTTCTTCTTGCTTCTGCTCTAAATATTCTTGCTATAAGATGTGAAATAGCAAATCTTTCTGTGGTCATTGGACCCCTGACAAGTAGCAGTCTTTGGCTGGGCCATACATATATGAAGGGGAATGACTATAAGAAATTATAAGAAGCCTGGGACTTCCCTGGTGGTCCAGTGCTTAAGACTCTGTGCTTCCAATGTAGGGGGCGCAGGTTTGATCCCTGGTCCAGGAATTAAGATCTCACATGCTGCATGGCACAGCCAAAAAAAAAAAAAAATTATAAGAAGCTTATTGCCTCATTTCCCAATCTTCATATTTCTAAAACATGGTCATCTTATTTCGGGTAAGAACTAAATTGGAGGAAATGAAGTGTGAAAAAAAATTTTGTTATAAAGACTCCTTTTTGAAAATATGTCTCTAACTATCTCACCTTAGTCTTTGATTAGTCTAAACCTGCTAAAACATCCTATAATTGGGATTTTGGATCTAAGAATTATAGTAAATGTAATTTTTAAAAGTACATACCAGGGCAAAAAAGAGCATCCAATGAAAATTTGAAGGGTTGTTGCAACATTGTCTCTCTTTAAAAATAACTTTGGTCATTGTGAGATAGATTTAATTCAATTTATGCCTAACAGTTTGACATTTGGACTCTATTTCCCGGCATGGTGGTTGATGTCGCTTGGGAAAATACATTCTTACTGGTTGACGTAATAATACCTTAAATAAAGAGAATAAGGAATTGCATTCAGAAATAACAACTCAAATTCTCTTGTAGAACTTAATGTGTAAAAACAACTATCAGTTTCACAAAAGCAACTAAAGCTTAGTTAAATTTACTCATTTATTAGTCAACCTTTGAGCCCTACTCAGCCTCCAGGAAGACTTTGAAAAACCCTACCTTACTTTACCTTCCCTGGAACATACAAACTCATATTTGCTAAGAAAGTAAACAAAATAAATAGAGAAAAAGAGGGCACATTACATTCTCATTAACATAATTCTTTAGGTCTCACCAATCGGAAGGCTCAGTGTTCACAGTTGCTTCAATAGTTCTTTAAATATTTCTCCTCTTTTATATTGATCAGAGCTCATTTCATACAAAGAGTAATAAGTATCATTTGCAAAATGCTTGGCAAATTTACAAACATTTCTATTGATATGATTTCCCCAGAATAAATGTAGAAATATTTTGCAATGAATATGGGCTAGCATTTTGGTCAGAGGTCACATCAGGGATAACTCTCCATATTTCACCCAGCAGGGACTCAGAATTGAGTAGAAATAACATTTCTCAAAGAAGTAGCTGATACATGCAAATCAACTACACTTACGATGTGTGTCACAAATATCTGAGGACTTCCAGATTCCTCTAGCATTATCTCCATCCTTAGTAAGCTATGTGTCTCCTCCCTTAAATGGACAATGTTTTGTTCATCTTTACATTCATCATACTATGTACAAAGCAAATGCTTGGTTTGTTGAATGGGTGAATAACACCTTTAGTCAGGCTCTCATGGTCTGAAGTAGGTATATGCCAATATGGAGCAGAAGTGGAGCTGGAGAGATAGAGGTGGGTATTTGTGGTTGTGCTTGTCTTCACCAGAGTTCACATTAGTTAGAACTGAAGTATTTGGGAGGGAGAGGTCATCATTCAAGGGAAGATGGAGAGATGTGAAGAGCAGCTATGGAAATGCAACATTAAACATGAAATTGGTGTAGAGGACACTGGAAACCCAGTTAGTCAAGACCCTTGGGGAGCAAAGGGATTCTTCAAAAGATCACTGTTAGTGTGGGACTGAATTATAATTAGACTTTCTGAATAGAACAAAATAATAAAGAAAGAAATTTAAAAATGGGGCACATACAGAACTGATCAAGAAGGGATTATCAAGACAATATTACCCAACTACTCATTTGCAAATGAGCATATTCTCACCCAACACTGTTTTCAGTTATGACTGAATGGAAGTCCTTTGTAGTATCCAAAGTCCAAGACAGCAAGTAGTTCTTTGGTATGGGTTCGAAGTTTTCCCAGAATGAATTGTAAAACACTTACGCTTTCCGTGAACAGAGGCAAGCTGGCCTACCCCATTTCTGGCAAATTTTGCTAAGCACTACAGACTCCCCACTTAATCCTTTGGTTTAAACAATATGCAGCTCACACAAATTAGTGAGAAGACAAACAGAGACGCAGGTCAGTCATCCAAAGAAAGACGTAAAAATAAAATAAATAAAACATATGTGAAACACACTTAATGGATCAGAGATAAAGCCCAGTACAAGATAGGACAGATAAAAACCCGTCAATCTGGAAACCTTCTTGGGTTTACAAGAAGCCCCTTCTGATCTCAGACTGTGTTTATCTTCTAGATGGAAAAGAGAGGAAAAATAAATCTCTCCGTATCAAACGCCTGTTTAGTAGAAATAAATTGAAAGTGCTTGGCCAATTAGAACGAACTAAATCTCCCCTAGGCAAACCTACTATCGATATATGTATTTAGCTTCCTGAGATATAGATATATATATAGATATATATATATATATATATTTTTTTTTTTTGTGGTACGTGGGCCTCTCACTGTTGTGGCCTCTCCCATTGCCAAGCACAGGCTCCGGACGCACAGGCTCAGCGGCCATGGCTCACGGGCACAGCCGCTCCACAGCATGTGGGATCATCCCAGACCGGGGCACGAACCCGTGTCCCCTGCATCGGCAGGCGGACTCTCAACCACTGCGCCACCAAGGAAGCCCGCTTCCTGACATATTTAAAGGCAACCTGGGAAAGGCGGGCTAGCCAAAATCAAAAAAGTTGACAATTTTAAAATTTCAGTTACCTTTGAACTCCATCTACCACAGCAATAAAAAGAGATGTTTCTGCTCTATTGCATTTTGTTGAAACCAAATGAATAGACTGGAGAAATAAATAAGCTGGACACATTATACAGGAATAATATGGCATTGTTGGGAGAGAACATAGAACAAGGGGGCAAGAGCCAGTTTCTTGTTCCAGCTCTGCCACGCTCTACGTGACTCCGGGCAAGTCTTTACACTCTAATCTTCATAGGCTACTTGTAAATAAAAGAATAACAATAGATTATTTTTTTAAGTTTCCCTGAGATCCCAAAATATGTATGATTCTAAAGGGAGAAAGGAAGATTTATGTATAAATTATTTCAAAAGGGTCTATAGTAATTGTTTCCCTTACACCTAAAAGGGAAGATCCAGATACATCATCAAGATGTCTCCAAAAAACACCTCTTGTCATCAAAAGCCACCAAAAAGCAGGTAGTCAAATAGCCTTTTGTGGGAACATGTAGTAAATAGCATAGGCTAATATCTGTTGAGTACTTACTGTCTAAAATCTTATTTAGTCCTCAATATAATCCTTTGATATAAATATTATTTTATAATTACTTTGAAGATAAGCAAACTGAGATACAGCCATAGAGTTAGCTCTAAAAGGCAGTCCAGCATTTCACTTCTGGCTGCTCAGACTCCAAAGTTTGTATGTTTAATCATCATACAGTTAGCTAAGTTTTCTATAAGTCTTCGACTTGTGCTTCAAGCTATAGAACATACACTATTTGTATATGAGCACTCCTTCAGTATTTCTGCTGCAGCATTGAAATGATTCCTCTTCCTTTGGTTTGTATAAAAATATTTTTCTTAATTTACTGAGACTATTTGAGAAAAATGAATCATTGATAAATTTATGCTAGTCTGTTGAAAATGCTAGAATAACTCGTTGGATTTGAACGTTTTCAGCATCCAAACACTGTGTATAAACCGGACTAAGAATCAGATGACTTCCATTAAGCCCTTGCTTCACCAGTTGCTTTGGGACCTTAAGCAAATCATCTCATTTACTCTGAACTTCAGTTTCCCAACTACAAAACAGACCTTGCCTCACTAGTATCACAATGCAAGGAGGTAAATGAAAGAAAGAAGGACTTTGAAGCTAGAGGAGCCAGGATGGACATTTTCTCAGGAGTCATGTTATTTTTAACCAATTCCTTCAGAATTTGAATCTCAGGCTTT